>NW_027174225.1:0-23289 GCF_000499845.2 Phaseolus vulgaris | reverse complement strand
CCCCTTCAAGATTGTTTGATGAAGACTTTTATGTACATTCATGTATATTTCCTTTTGCTTTAAGTGTGTCTTAGGTAGTGTTAGAGGTTGTTTAAGAGTGGGCTTTTTGCTGAGTAACTCACCTCTAACCACTGGCCATGTGATAAGAACAAGCATAAGGTTTTCTTAAACTGTTTTTCACATGTTTTACAAAAAACACGTTTACTGCATAAAAATAAATCTGTTCTTTTCTAAATAAACAGATTCATTTTTAAACTGATGCCTTGGCTAAGTCTTGTGAAAATTAGATTTTGTGCATCAAGTATTTTGACTAAGTCTTCTACCTTTCAAAACGACTGTGTTAAATAGTTAAGCTTTCTCTGTTTTCGTTTTGAAAAATAAATCTGTTCATCTGTAAATGAATAGATTCTTTTTGACTCTGGTGCCATGTCTATCTTAAACGTTTTCAGTTTTATCTGCACCAGAATGGCTGACTAAGTCTCCTCACTTAACAAATTCTCTAACTGCTTTTGAAAATAAATCTGTTCATTTTATTTTCAATCTGTTCATTTTATAACAGCTTTAACTGTTTTTCAAAATCTGTTATAAGTTGGTTTTCTATAAAATGAAAACTTGTTTCTGAGTTTAAAATCGTTCATACATTTGAAAACAAGTTTTGCAGCAGAGAATTAAGAGTTTACAAAGGAATTAGCATTTGTTCTTCAAAGATTTCGAAAATCACAAAGTGCTTGTTCTTGTTTGGTTCCAAAAGCTTGGTGAGGTGCTGCTACTGTTCTAGCAATCTTCTACTGGTTTAAGGCAGATTTCTGCATCCTCAATCAGGTGTAGTCGTTTCACTTTCTCATTTCTTGTAAAAGTTTGGTTGAACACTCTTCTTGATAGGGTTTCTTGAAGAGTGTGTGTGCTGAAATAGGGTTTTTCAGCAAGTGTACCTAAGTTCTTGTAGGTTTCAAGAACAGTGGGATTTGTTGTTTGAATTGTGATTTAGTGAATTTCACCTTGGTTTAGGTGAAGACTGGATGTAGCTCAGTTGAGTGAACCAGTATAATTGCCTTGTGTTCATTCTCTTAATCTCTGCACTTAAATTTCTGCATAACTGTTAAAACACAAAGAAATAAATCTGTTCAATCAATAATAAATCTGTTCTTTCTGGGCTCGGTTCATACTGTTCTTAATTTCTGGAAAACTGTTTGATTTCTGAAAGAACATATAATCTGTTAAAAGCCACTGAACAGATTGATTGTGATAGGTTACTCAAGTAATTGTCAAGCTATCAATTGAACCTTAATCACTTGCTTAAAATTGAAGCTTGCTGTTTTGTGATTCACTGTTTTTCTTCTAATATCAGTGTGTGTGTGCATCTGGAAAATCATCTGCATAATCTTGTGATTAACTTGCTGTATAAACGTTTTTCAAACAAAACAGTGCCAAAATAAATCTGTTTCATTTCAATAAATCGATTTATTTTCTGTAAACTGTAAACACTGTTTCTGCGAGAAAGTTTTAAAAGGTCAATTCACCCCCCTCTTGAACTTTGGCACTATTAAACCCAACAATTGGTATCAAGAGCTAGGACTTGTATTTTAATCAAGTTTGTTTGTAATAATGTCTGAGTTTAAAGTGCTTTTTGCTGAGGATCTGCTGTTAATAGACCACCTATGTTCAATGGAATGAATTATGCATTTTGGAAAGTTAGAATGAGAATTTTCATGGAATCTATTGATGCATTAATTTGGGAAGCTGTGGTCCATGGACCTTATGTGCCAATGCAGGTTGTCAAGGATGAAGAAGTGGTAAAGCCAAGATCTGAATGGAATGAGACCGAAAGGAGGAAGGCTCAACATGATCTTGTGGCCAAGAACATCATAACCTCTGCATTAACAATGGATGAGTTCTTCAGGATATCCCAATGTAAGTCAGCTAAGGAGATGTGGGAAGTCTTAGAAGTCACTCATGAGGGTACTGAAGATGTGAAGAGGTCAAGAAACATCTCTCATCCAAGAATATGAATTGTTTAGAATGCAACCCGAGGAGAGCATTGCTGATGTGCAGAAAAGGTTCACTCATATTGTGAATCACCTACTGGTTTGGGAAAAGAATTTGACAGAGAGGAACTCAACATAAAGATATTGAAGTGCCTCGACAGAAGCTGGCAACCAAAGGTGACTGCCATATCTGAAAGCCGTGATCTGTCAAAGCTGGGAACTGCTGCACTTTTGGAAAGCTAATGGAGCATGAGCTAGAGCTCAAGAGACTCAAAGAGCAGGAAACAACAGAGAGAAAACCCAAAGGTCTTGCACTGAAAGCAACTGAACAGAATGAGATCAAGGAGGAAAAAGAAGATGCTGAAGATGATGAACAATCAGTCTTCTTACAAAAAGATTCAGCAAATTCCTGAGAAGAAAAGCAGAGATAGGAACCAGCAGAAAAGAAGGTATCCTAAACCAATGATTCAAATTCCTCTAAATATACTTGCTTTGGCTGTGGCAAAACAGGGCACATCAAAACAGATTGTCCAGACAATCAACAAAGGACAAATCTGCCAGCAAGAAAGTTGAAAGGACAAGGGAAGAAGAGCTTACATCTCATGGGAGGAAAATGAAGTATCTTCAACCAGCAGCTCTTCAACAAGATGAGGAAAACAATTGTGCTTCATGATGAAGGATGAGGAGTCAATCTCTGATTCAGTAAGTGATTTTTCTGTGATTCTGATAACTATGATCAATTGCTTGCTGCTTCAAGGAAACACATGATGAAGCAAATAGGCTAGCTGTAATATGCAATAAGCTGCAAAAGGTAAATAATGTGCTTGCACCTAAAGTAAAAACACTTGAGGAAGAATTGCATAAGGCCAAAACAGATTTGGTAAGCCTTGAACTAACATGCTTGCATGCCTCTATTAAAACCTGTGAAAACTGCAAAAAATTGGAAAAACAAGTGGAGTATTTGCTAAAAACCCTTTCCAATTTCACCAAGGGAAGAGAAAACCTTGAGTCTCTCCTTGGCTCACAGAATGCTGTTTTCAATAAAATGGACTTGGTTATACCCCTGGAAATGTAACCAATGTCAAAAAGCTTTCAAGTTTTTTTGTTCCAGCAAAATCAGTTTTTCAGCTTTTAACAGTGGCAAAAAGGCATCTCATGTAACCTGTTTTTACTGCATGAAATCTGGTCATACCTCTAGGTCTTGCATTGCTAGAAAGCATCTTGTTCCTAAGAATTTAGCAAAATGGCTACCAAAGAGAAGGTTTTAATCTGTGCTGGACCCTATACTGAAAAGGGTACCATTTGTATCATTTTTTTCTGTTTTGCAGATTGGCAGCAAGAAAAATCAGTGGTACTTGGACAGTGGCTGTTCCAAGCATATGACTGGAGATCTTACAAAATTCACTAGCTTGAAGCTCAAAGCAGAAGGACATGTAACCTATGGTGATAATAACCGGGAGGATTTTGGGCAGAGGCACTGTTGGAACAGGGAACTCAACAACCATTGAGAATGTGCTTTATGTAGAAGGACTCAAGCATAGTCTTCTCAGCATAAGTCAGCTTTGTGACAAAGGATACAAGGTGAATTTTGAGTCAAAGGCTGCACAATCTCAAGTAATTCATCTAGTAAGGTACTGTTTACTGGTAAGAGAGTGAATAACATATATCTGTTAATATCATGGAAACTAACTCTTCAAATGAGTGTTTGCTGTCTAGAAGTGATGAGTCTTGGCTGTGGCACAGGAGGTTAGCTCACATACACAAATCACTTAAATAAATTGAAATCTAAAGATTTAGTTTCTGGTTTACCTAACATTAAATTTCAGGATAACAGGCTTGTGATGCTTGTGTGAAAGGTAAACAAATCAATCCTCTTTCAAGTTAAAAGATATTGTCTCTACAAAAAATCCATTGGATGTTACATATGGACTTATTTGGACCATCTAGAGTTGCTAGCTTGGCTGGAAATTTGTATGCTTTAGTTGTTGTGGATGATTACTCTAGATTTACATGGACTTTATTTCTTGCACATAAACATGATGCTTACACTGCTTTAAGAAATTAGCAAAGTTCTGCAAAATGAAAATGGTTGCTGCATTAAATCAATTCGAAGTGATCATGGGGGAGAGTTTCAAATGCTAGATTTGAGAGGTTCTGTGAGAAGCATGGGATACACATACCTTTTCAGCCCCTAGGACACCCCAACAAAATGGTGTAGTTGAAAGGAAAAACAGATCATTAGAGGAACTAGCTAGAACTATGTTAAATGAATCTAAGCTTCCTAAGTATTTTTGGGCTGATGCAGTATACTGCAGCTTATGTGTTAAATAGAACCTTAATAAGACCAATTCTTAAGAAAACCCCATATGAATTGTATAAGGGCAGAAAACCTAGTGTGAGCCACCTTAGGTATTTGGGTGTAAATGCTTTGTATTGAATAATGGCAAAGAAAATCTTGGTAAGTTTGATGCTAAATCTGATGAAGGTGTGCACATTGGTTATGCTTTGAATGGTCATGCATATAGAGTCTTCAATAAAAGGTTGCTCATAGTAGAAGAATCAATGCATGTTGTTTTTGATGAAACTGATCATAGCATATCTAAAACTGCTGCTGATGACCTTGACAGTAATGAATTTAAATCTGTTTTAAATCAAAATGAATCGATTCATTTTGATACTGCTGATACACATGCTATGCAAGAATCTACTGCAGCTGCAGGTTTGCCAAAAGAGTGGAAAACCCCAAGAGACCTAACCCTTGATAATGTCATTGGGAACATTGAGAAAGGAGTATCAACTAGAAATCCTTGAACAATTTCTGTGAAGCAATGGCCTTTGTATCTCAAGTGGAACCCAAGAATCTGAATGAAGCTCTCAAGGACAGCAACTGGATTTTAGCCATGCAAGAGGAACTGAATCAATTTGCTCTTAATGAGGTCTGGACTCTTGTTCCTAGAATACCTGAGATGAATATAATTGGAACAAAATGGGTATTAGAAACAAATGGATGAGCATGGAGTGATTACCAGAAACAAGGCTAGGCTAGTAGCTAAAGGGTACAATCAAGAAGAAGGAATAGACTATGATGAGACATATGCACCAGTGGCTCGGTTAGAAGCTGTTAGATTGCTGCTTGCCTTCTCCTGCATCAAAGGGTTCAAGCTATTTCAAATGGATGTGAAGAGTGCCTTCTTGAATGGTTATATAAATGAAGAGGTATTTGTTTCACAACCACCAGGTTTTGAAGACCATCAACATCCAGAATGTGTTCAAACTCAAAAAGGCTCTCTATGGACTCAAGCAAGCTCCTAGGCAATGGTATGAGAGGCTAAGTGATTTTCTCACCTCACAAGGCTATGACAGAGGCACATCAGATAAGACCTTGTTCATTAAGAAGAAAGGAGATGACTCTAGTACAAGTATATGTGGATGACATCATTTTTGGATCAAACAATGGAGAATTGTGTGAAGCTTTCGTGAAAGTCATGAAGAGTGAGTTTGAAATGTCAATGATGGGTGAGTTGAACTATTTTCTAGGCTTGCAGGTCAAACAACTCAAGGATGGCATTTTCTTAAGTCAAGCTAAGTATTGCAAGGATCTGCTGAAGAAATTTGAAATGGACAAGTGTAAACCAATCAGCACACCCTTCTCAACAAGCTGTCACTTGGATCATGATGAAGCTGGAATTTCTGTTGATGAAACCAAATACAGAGGACTCATAGGATCACTACTGTATCTCACTGCCAGCAGGCCAGACATAATGTTTGCAGTGTGCATGTGTGCAAGGTTTCAATCTGCTCCTAAAGAATCACACTACAATGCTGCCAAAAGGATTTTGAAGTATTTGCAAGGAACTAAAGAAGTTGGCTTGTGGTATCCAGGTAACATTTCATTAAGCTTAACTGGATATTCTGATTCAGATTTTGCAGGTTGCAAAATTGATAGGAAGAGCACAAGTGGAACCTGTCATTTGCTTGGATCAAGCTTGATCTCATGGCAATGCAAAAAGCAGGCTTGTGTAGCTCTTCCACTGCTGAAGCAGAATACATTGCAGCAGGGAGTTGCTGTGCTCAAACTATATGGCTAAGACAACAATTGAATGATTTTGGTATCTTACCATATACCTCTGCTGTGTGATAATACAAGTGCAATCAACTTAACCAAAAATCCTGTCATGCATTCAAGAACCAAACACATTGAAATTAGGCATCATTTTCTAAGGGAACACATATCTAATGGAACATGTGATATTAAGTTCATTGGTACTGATTTACAACTTGCTGATTTGTTCACAAAACCATTAGCCAAAGATAGGTTTAATTTTCTGCTTAATGAATTGGGTATTATAAATGTCAATTGTGCCTAGCAGTGAAAAATTAAATCTGTTTATTCGCAATTGAATGTGTTTATTTTCTGCACTGATATGCATTGATGACTAGGAAAGAGAATTTCTGATATCTTTGACTGCTTGACTGACTTAGTGGGCATTAACCTCTGTACCTTTGACGGTTTTGGTCATGGTTATGTAACCGATTTGATGGTTTGGGTGCTCAATAAAGGCATGAGTATGCATCGTGACCCTAAATATTTGCTCATATTTTCAAAGATTCTCTGCACAAATTCAGAGCATAAAATCTTCATGCATATCCACTCATACTGCCATATCAACCATTCATTTCTATATAAATCTGTGTGAATACTTGCTACCCACATTGGCATTCTTTTCTGTTCTCACCATTTGAAACCAAGAAAAGAATTCAGGTTCAACCATGGCTTCTTCTTCCAAGAAACAGAAAAATAAGGGAAGCAAACCACCTTTCAAGGTGTGCTAGAAGGATGGTTCGCTGGAAATGAAGAAGGCATCAATGCCTACATTCACGAGACAAGCAGGAAGCAGATAACATACCCAAGTGCTGGATTTCAACTGGCTGAAATCTGAAAAACTGGTAGAAACAAGGGCTGTGTTGAAGCACCAGAAACTGAAAAAGATGCTGGAATTAACGGGTAATGTATATCCTGACTTGGTTAAGGTGTTTTACACTAACCTCACATTGGATGGAAAGAATGTTGTCTCTTATGTGAAAGGGACCAAGATGAAGATCACAAGTGAGGTGTGGAATTCTGTGGCTGGAATAAAATATGCTGGATTGAAAGTAGGGAAAGGGAAACACCAGTGGAATCAGAATTCAACAAGCTGCAATACTATAAAAGCTGCATGAGGAATCCTACAGAGAGTATAAACAGGTTCCATGCAGGGCATTTGAACCTCACTCCACGCCTAGTTGCTACATCATAGCATGGCAACTTATTCCAAGAGGAACAAACCATGCTGTTTACATGAAGAGGATCTAATTCTCCTATATTGCATCATGAACCAGATTAAGGTAAACTGGGTGTTCATTGTCAATGAACACATGCTCAAGTCAAAAAGGTTGGCTGATTATGCTTCCCTATGCTATTCTTGTTTCCAAATTAATTGATTACTTTGGTGTTGATGTTACAAATGAGAGAAACGACCCTATCAAAGCTGTAAGTGAGATTGATAATTCAACTCTCACCAAAATGGGTTTTCACAAAATTGAGGACAAGTGGGTGGTTCTCAAGGAGAAGGACCCTCAAGCAGAACATGAGGATGAGGATGAAGCTGTTCCTATGGATGATGACTCACCTGCTACCCAATCTGTACATGAGGAAGTTGCTGCAAATGCCATAGTTGCCTATCAAGCTCCAGAATACCGAGGAGAACCAATGTCTATGTTTGAAAGGCAAGTGTTGTATCGTCTTGATGTAATGTCTGCAGAACAAAGGGCATACTTTGAGACTACTCATGCAAGGTTTCAACACCTTGATGATCAGATTGAAGGGGTTCAGGCACAACTTGCAGAGCTTTACTACAAGGATCAGTAGTCTTCTGTTTTTAATGCTTCTTTATCATTTTTCAAATGTCTGTAATGCTGAACAATATGGTTTTATTTTCTGAACTATTATGGTCATGGTTTCTGTTTCATATTTGTTTTCCCTATGCTTATATGCTGTTTGATGAATCCAAAGGGGGAGAAAAATAGCTGCTGAAAAATAGCTCACCATGCTAGGTGAAGCTAGCTGAAACGGGGAAGTTAATTCTGCACCTTAAAACCATGTCTTATGCTATGCAATACTGCTGTTTTTTTCTGGTTTAAAATCTGGTGCAGTGCAGGTGCTTAAAGCAACAAAGCTATGAGGTTAGCTATGGGGATTTGTCTCCATCAAACAGGGGGAGATTGTTGAAGATGGTTGCTGCCCCTTTAAGATTGTGTTTGATGAAGACTTTTATGTACATTTCATGTATACTTTTACTTTGCTTTAAGTGTGTCTTAGGTAGTGCTTAGAGGTTGTCTAAGAGTGGGCTTTTTGTTGAGTAACTCACCTCATAACCACTGGTCATGTGATAAGAACAAGCATAAGTTTTCTTAAACTGTTTTTCACATGTTTTACAAAAACACGTTTACTGCATAAAAATAAATCAGTTCTTTTCTAAATAAACAGATTCATTTTTACACTGATGCCTTGGCTAAGTCTTGTGAAAATTAGATTTTGTGCATCATGTATTTTGACTAAGTCTTCTATCTTTCAAAACGACTGTGTTTCAAACAGTTAAGCCTTTCTGTCTTCGTTTTGAAAAATAAATCTGTTCATCTGTAAATGAATAGATTCTTTTTGTCTCTGGTGCCATGTCAAGCTTAAACGTTTTTCAGTTTTATCTCAGCACTAGAATGGTTGACTAAGTCTCCTCACTTAACAAATTCTCTAATTGCTTTTGAAAATAAATCTGTTCATTTTATTATCAATCTGTTCATTTTATAATAGCTTTAACTGTTTTTCAAAATTCTGTTATAAGTTGGTTTTCTATAAAATGAAAACTTGTTTCTGAGTTTAAAAATCGTTCATACATTTGCAAAAACAAGTTTTGAAAGCAGAGAATTAAGAGTTTACAAAGGATTAGCATTTGTTCTTCAAAGATTTCGAAAATCACAAAGTGCTTGTTCTTGGTTTGGTTCCAAAAGCTTGGTGTGAGGTGCTACTACTGTTCTAGCAATCTTTTTCCTACTGGTTTAAGGCAGATCTTTGTATCCTCAATCAGGTGTAGTCGTTTCACTTCTCATTTCTTGTAATAGTTTGGTTGAACACTCTTCTTGATAGGTTTCTTGGAGAGTGTGTGTGAGCTGAAATAGGTTTTTTCAGCAAGAGTACCTAAGTTCTTGTGGGTTTCAAGAACAGTGGGAATTGTGGTTGTTTGTACTGTGATTTAGTGAATTTCACCTTGGTTTTAGGTGAAGACTGGATGTAGCTCAGTTGAGTGAACCATATAACTGCCATGTGTTCATTCTCTCTCAATCTCTGCAATTAAGTTTCTGCATAATTGTTAAAACAGCAAAGAAATAAATCTGTTCAATCAATAATAAATCTGTTCTTTCTGGGTTCAGTTCATACTGTTCTTAATTTCTGAAAAAGTTGTTTGATTCTGATAAGAACATATAAAATCTGTTAAAAGCCACTGGGACAGATTGACTGTGATAGGTTGCTCAAGAAATTGTCAAAGCTATTAATTGAACCTTAATCACTTGCTTGAAATTGAAGTTTGCTGTTTTGTGTTTCACTGGTTTTCGTTCTAATATCAGTGTGTGTGCATCTGGAAAATCTATCTGCATAATCTTGTGATTAACCTTGCTGTATAAACGTTTTTCAAACAAAAACAGTGCTGAAATAAATCTGTTCATTTTCACATAAATCGATTTATTTTCTGTAAACTGTGTTAAACACTGTTTCTGCGAGAAAGTTTTAAAAGGTCAATTCACCCCCCTCTTGAACTTTAGCACTATTAAACCCAACATTAGCTACTCTTAGCTTTGAAGAGGGTGCTATGCATTGGTGAACTGCTTATTCATGTGATCTCCTTATACATCATTATCCTCCCATCAAGTATTGGAATGAACTCCGTTCTGCTTTGCGTAAAGAATATATTCCTTCTTTTATGATCGTGAGCTCATCAATCAACTTCATTGGTTAACTCAAAAAGAGTTATCTTTTGATCAGTACCCCAGAGGATGAAGTTGCTTTTATTACGAGCAAGTATTTGGGAAGAACCTTGCTTAATCATTGCTCGATTTCTCAGTGTACTCAATTTCGATATCTAGGTTCGTGTTGAACTGCTACCGTATCATGATCTTAATGGTCTTGTACAAATTTGTATTCGAGTGGAAGATGAACTTCAGCGTAAGATTTCTTTTCGAAGGTCTTCTTCTTATTTCCGTAAATCATTGTCCAAAGATGTGTTTGGTTTAACTCGACGTTTTCCCAAAGATAGTGAACTCATTAAGCTTCTTGAAAAATCTATCTTCCCTTCTTCTTCCAAGGATTTTAAGTATGAAAACATCCAATGTTTTACGTGTCTTGAAAAGGGGCACTACTCTTCCCCATAGAAGAGAGCCTTGCTTATTCACCAGCCAGATGATCCTCCACAACCACCTTCTCTCGTTCCTTCTGATCCTAAGGATAGCCTCCACAACCCACTAGGTTTCCCTCTTTAGCACCTTCCTAAACACTACTTTATGTATTTTAATTTTTATACAAAAGAAACTACAAAAAGAGAAAACATTTGAAGCCTACTTCCTAACTCTTTAACTTTACTCCTTGTAATCCTTTAAGGTAAAAAGGATGATGAGCTAATGTGTCTTTGAGCATCTTCAACTTCAACTTCATTCTCTTCTTCTTCTTGATCTCCATCATACTCCCCGAGTTGGAGAGAATTCAACCACGAATTCTGAAGACCTACAGAAAAAGGAGTTAGATCACTGATATTAAAGGTATGACTACCAAGAAATGCATCAGGCATATCTAACTCATAAGCATTATCATTAATCCTCTTTAGGACTTGAAAAGGTCCATCACCACGAGGCATAAGTTTGGACTTCCTTTGATTAGGAAAATGATCCTTCCTCAAGTGAAGCCAAACTCAATCACCAACAACAACAATAATGCTTTTCTCCTTTTGTTGGCATGTTCAACATACTTGCCAACTTTCTTCTCAATTCGTAACTTGATGTCATTATACAAATCTTTTATAAAAGAAGCCTTTTCATAACCATCCTTGCATAATACATCATCAAGTATAGGAATAGGAAGAAGATGAAAAGGTGTTAGGGGTCATACACAACCTCAAAAGGAGAATGGGATGTGGTAGAATTTACTACTCTATTATAAGCAAACTCAACATGTGGTAGTAAATTCTCCCACACCCTTGGATTCTCGGAAATAAAGCATCGCAACATTTGACCCAAAGTTCGATTGACCACTTCAATTTGACCATCAGTTTGGGGGTGGCAAGTAGTAGAAAATTACTGCCAAGTTTCCCCCACAAGGTCTTCCAAAAGTGACTCAAGAACTTGGAATCTCTATTGGATACTATACTTCTAGGAAGTCCATGTAAACGAAGAACTTCCTTAAAGAAGAGATTTGCAATATGACACGCATCATCCACTTTGTGGCAAGGAATAAAATGAGCCATTTTTGAAAAACGATCCACTACCACAAAGATGGAATCCTTACCCTTTGATGTCTTAGGTAGTCCTAAGATGAAATCCATAGAAATATCAACCCAAGGCATTGTAGGGATAAGAAGAGGGGTATATAAACCATGGGGTTGCACTCTAGATTTAGCCTTACGACATGCAATACATTTATCACACAAGGTATGAACACATTTTCGCATATGAGGCCAAAAGAAATGCTCATGTAAAACATCTAAAGTTTTGGCTACCCCAAAATGTCCCCTTAATCCACCCTCATGTGCTTCTCTAACAAGAGATTGTCTAATAGAGCTTTGGGGCACACAAAGTCTTTTACCTTTAAAAAGAAACCCATCATGTATAAGAAAATCTTTGTGTCCTCCCTTAGCACACTCTTGATAGATAAGAGAAAAATCAAGGTCATCATGATAAAGTTCCTTGATGTGATCAAACCCAAGATATTGGGTACCTAAAAGATTGAGCAAGGTATAGCGTCTAGAAAGTGCATCAGCCACAATATTAAGTTTTCCTTGCTTGTGTTTGATCACATAAGGAAATTGCTCAAGAAATTCCACCCACTTAGCATGCCTCTTATTTAGCTTGTTTTGGCTTTTCAAATACTTAGAGATTCATGATCACTATGAAGCACAAATTCTTTAGGAAAAAGATAATGTTGCCAAGTATACAAAGCATTTCTTTGGTAAAGAAGATCCCGAAATTAAATCAATTTGGTGTTCAATCCCTCTTAAAGGTGGAAGTCCTTTAGGAGGATCTTGAAACGCATCATGAAATTCCTCTACCAAATTATCCAAACAATGTGGACTACCTCAAGTTTTTCGCCCTCAAGAGGTCTAGGAATAGCTAAAAAGATAGGATTGTGAGAAACTATTACCTTGTTGACTGCATGGCTAGAGATAAGAAGAGCCTTCTTAGAACTTTTTGTATTTTCACTCTCCCTTTTTTTCTTTATAAGATTTTGGTCCTCATGGACTTCTCTTGGAGAGAGATTTTAATATGACCTTATGTCCATGGAATTCAAAAGAAAGTTTATTGGTAAAGCCATCATGAAAAACTTTTCTATCAAATTGCCATGGCCTACCAAAAGAACATGTGTAACTTCCTGTACCGCCCAGTTAGTCGGAATTGATGACGTGGCAGCAAGCAATAATATAGGCGTGTTGAACGGGACACCTGGCTGGCAGAAGGGAAGGAGTCGGGGGCTCGTGTGTCGCCAGTCGTTAAGTTGGCGTGCCCCGATCTCTAGCATACCTAAACCGGCGGTCACCAAGTTTGTGTCGTAGTCGCCGAGTGTGAACCCAGGCGACAAGGCATCGGAGATCGCCGAGAGGAGACATCGCCGAAGGATCAGGAAAGCTTGTTCCAGGCTTTCCAAGCAAAGGATGAGGTCGTCAGATGGTCATTCCCTAGCTGGCCAGAGGTTGAGGTCGGGGAACAGCTTACCCGAGCATGCACAGTGAAGTAAGTAAAGTAGAATATAATGGCGGCCGGCGAGACCACAGGGAAGGTGTGTATGAAGACACCCGTATTCGCCACGCAGAAGAGATCGCGCTCCAAGGCAGTTATACGCTGAGTTGCTTCCTGCATAAGTAACTTAGTCGAAAAGCCTAAAGAGTAAAAGGTGACGCTCAAGTCAAGGATGCTCCAGATGGTGACACGTGTACAGCTGGATGCGAGCCACGTGTCCAGATGTGTAACTGTCAGGAGAGAGAAAGTGCACAGGTATATAAGGGATCCTAACGAACTTCTGAGGTATGCGCGTTTTTAGAATACTTCTTTTATGCTTACGAGAACTTGGAGTACTCTGGGAGAGAACATTGCACGGTTCCTGAAGTTCTTAGTTTTCTCTTAGTATTTTGGTGGTTCAGTCGCTGACTTGGGCGTCGGAGCGCGATCGGCCGCAGCCGGCGCCGTTCTGTCTTTTGCAGGTTCTTGAGGTGAATCAAGGCGAAGGACGAAAGCTAGCACAGTGCAAAGTCGATTTCAGATTCGACGAGGCAAGGCTCTTGCGTTCTGGTCAACAAGCAGGATCATCAGGCGCCCACCGTGGGGCCGTGTAAAACCTGTCCCCATCCACAGCGTGAGTTCTTGGAGTGTCAGTAGTTTCTGTGTGGTTGTGTGCTGGTGCAACCATTTTCCGCCGTTCATTCATGCTGTTGTTCGGTAAGTTCGTGTTTTCCACCGTTCGTTTGAGTCTTGTTCGGTGAATTCGAGGTTTCTACCGTTTGTTTGAGTTTTAATCGGCGGGAGTGAGGTTTTCCACCGTTCGTTCAAGCTTTCGATCGGTTTTCTTAGAGTTTTTCTTGCCGTTCACGCGGTTTTTAATCGGCCGTTCGGGTGTGTTTCTGTTTGATTACGTTTCTGGTTAGGAATCGGGGGCTTGCTGAAGAAGTGGTTGGTTCTGAGGTTGAAGTTTGCAAGTTTCTGTGAAGGTTTCGATGTCCGAATCTATCGGCGTTGCTGTTGCAGTTGCGTTTGCGGACCCTTAGGGAGTTTGAGGACTTCTGACCAGTTGGTTGTTGGATCGATCGTTGCTGAAGGAGATTTTGTTCGTCGAACTTTGGTTTGCTGAGTTTTCATGAGAAAGATGAGAAGCAACCGTTCAAGTCCAGTTGTGCCAGTTGCTGCTGAAGGCGCCATGACCATGGCGTAGATGATGGAGATCATTGCGTGCACTGCAGGCGAATGTGGAGGCCTCGCGCGTAGAGCAGGCAAAGATGCATGAGGACCTAGTCGCCTCTCAGGCCAGGAATGAAGAGCTCAGCAAAGTGACTAAGGAGTTGCGCCAAGCTCTTCAGGAGCAGAGAGGCCGCCCGGTCGCTGAAGAGGTCGCACCGTTGTCGCCACCTCGTGTTTTCCCTATGCCATATGCTCAGGCGATCACAGACACGCCTATCCCGCGAGCGTGGTACTCGTGAAGGCTACTTTTACCGGCGTGGAGGACCCTGAGGCACATCTCACCACGTTCCACACGCAGATGATGCTGTTAGGAGGCTCGGATGCTGTATATTGCAAAATGTTTGTGAGCACGCTCCAGGGAACAGCACTGGAATGGTTTGTGAGCTTGCCTATAGGTCACATAACCAATTTCCAGCAGTTTTCGAAGATTTTCGTCGAGCAGTACATTGTGAACAAGGCGCCACCTAGGGTGTCTTACGACCTGTTCGACATAAGGCAATACCAGGGAGAGTCCCTCAGGGGACTATCTGAATCGTTTTGGAGCACAGATGGTCCGCTCGCCTGCGAAAGACGAGGAGATGCTGGTATACGCCTTCAAAAAGGGCGTGCTGCCGGGACCTTTCTGTGAGGCGCTGATCAGGGCTCACCCCGCCACGTTTTCTGAGGTTAGGCGACTTGCGGTGGCCCACATCGCCGACGAAAGTGAGGTCGCCGAGAAGAGGGAAGTGTGGCCCCCGCCAGGCCACGCGCCCAGACCAGGATCCAGCCACAGAGGGTGTGGAGACAGCGGCGGCCAAGAGGGATCAAAGGACTCGCCATCCTTCTGATCCAAGGAAAAACAAGGGCAGGGGCCCAGGGCGCCCCAGGGAGTACAATCGCCCGCCAAAGCATAAGTTTGTCATGGGGTTGGCGGATCTGATCGCCATCCCCAACATAGCAGCCAGGCTCAAGGCACCTGAGAAAGTGGGCGACAAGGTGTTAGGAACAAAACCAGACGCTTGGTGCGAGTTCCACCAGAGTTTTGGTCACACCGTCGATTCATGTTTGGCACTAGGGTACCAGCTCGACGACCTGGTCAAGAGCGGTTTCTTGAATGATTACCTGCTGGACAGGAGGACGGGGGGCGCGTCGAGCTCCCACCGGCGGGTGGTGAGGCTCAGCAGCATGAGATGCCCACTCATGGAGAGATCCACACCATCGCAGGAGGTTTCTCGGGTGGTGATGCACCGCATCACAGAGGAAGAAGTATGCAAGGTCTGTGATGACGGTGGACATGTTCGAGGACCACTCGCCGGATGTGGACATTACATTCACACGAGAAGATCTCAGGGACGTTGTGCCTCATGACAACGATCCCATAGTTATCTCGCTTGTCACAGCGGGGAGGAAGGTCCACAGGGTACTGGTGGACCAAGGAAGCTCGGCAGATGTGATGTTCTGGCCGACTTTCACACAGCTGCAACTACCCTTTGACCAGCTGAGGCCCTATGGAGGGTGCTTGTATGGGTTCGCTGGCGATCAGGTGGATGTCAGGGGGTACATCGAGTTAAGAACTACATTCACGGATGAGGCGGGCTCGAGGACGGAGAAAATCAAGTACCTCGTCGTGAATGCTCCCTCAGCATATAACATTTTGTTGGGAAGACCAACCCTCAACAGAATAGGAGTTGTGCCCTCGACCAGGCACATGAAGGTGAAGTTCCGTCTATGGAGGGGGTGGTGATCACCATCAAATCTGACCAGAAGGAAGCGAAGAAGTGCTATGAGAATAGCCTGAAGAATAAGAGGTCAGTAAGTTACATCACGACCACCCCGCCTCCCGGTGTGAAGCCCAGGTCGACGTTGATAGAGGCGACCGCCGGTAGCGATGTCGTCATGGTAGATGCTGAAGCAAGGGAGGAGAACGCCCATCGGGAAAGAAGAGGCGAGGAACCGCCCAGAGGAAGCGAGGGAACTGGGAATCGCCAGGCGGTGATCGCCAGGGAAACCCGACCCAAACCCGTCGAGGAGTGGCTCGAAAGGGAGATCGGGGGAAAGGTCTTCAAGCTGGGAAGATCTTTGGAGGCTGAACTCCAAGACCATATCGCCAAGGTGATAGAGCGGCATCTGGATGCTTTGCATGGTCTGCTTCAGACATGCCGGGAATCGACCTCGACTTCTTGTGCCATCACCTAGCAATGGACAACCAGGTCAGACCAGTGCGGCAGAGAAGAAGGAAGTTTAACGAGGAGAGGAGGCAGGCGATCAGGGATGAAACACAGAAGCTCCTCGCCGCAGGCCATATCAGGGAAGTCCAGTACCCTGAGTGGTTGGCCAATGTCGTGCTGGTGAAGAAAAGCAATGGGAAGTGGCGCATGTGCGTCGACTTCACTGACCTAAACAAGGCTTGCCCAAAGGACTCGTATCCTTTGCCAAGTATAGACGCCCTGGTCGACAGTGCTGCAGGGTGTAGGTTGCTGAGCTTCCTGGACGCCTTCTCGGGGTACAACCAGATAAAAATGCATCCCATGGATGAAGAGAAGACCGCCTTCATGACCGAGAGATCGTGCTACTGCTACAAGGTGATGTCCTTTGGGCTGAAGAACGCGGGGGCCACGTACCAAAGATTGATGGATAGGGTACTTGCGCCAATGCTGAGAAGAAATGTGCAAGCGTACGTGGATGATATGGTCGTGACCTCGCCGGAAAAGAGCAAGCACGTTGCGGACCTGAAGGAGTTGTTCACCACGATCGCCAAGTTCAGGTTAAAGCTGAACCCCGAGAAGTGCATTTTTGGCGTGGAGGCAGGGAAGTTCTTGGGATTCCTCTTAACTTAAAGAGGAATAGAGGCAAATCCTGATAAGTGTGCTGCCATCTTGGCGATGAGGAGCCCGGCTACCGTGAAGGAGGTGAGCAGCTTACAGGTCGGATGGCCGCCCTGTCTCGTTTCGTGTCGGCTAGCGGAGAGAAAGGCCATCCGTACTTCCAGTGTTTGAGGCAAAACAATAAGTTTGCTTGGACGAAGGAGTGTGAAGAGGCCTTCGTCAAGCTTAAAGAGTACCTGGCGAGCCCGCCGGTTTTGTGCAAACCGTTGGTGGGAACCCCTCTCAGGTTGTATTTTGCGGTGACTGAGAGGGCGGTGAGTGCGGTGCTCGCCCAAGACCAAGACCAGGCTCAGAAGCCTATTTATTTCGTCAGCAAGGTGTTGCAAGGCCCAGAGGTGAGGTATCAGGCCTTGGAGAAAGCCGCACTGGCTGTGGTATTTTCGGCGAGGAGGTTGCGCCACTATTTTCACATTTTTACAATACTGGTGATGACCGACTTGCCCACCCAGAAAGTCCTGAAGAAGCTTGATGTAGCTGGGAGGATGGTGAAGTGGGCGGTGGAGTTGTCGGAGTTCGACATCAAGTATGAGCCCCGAGGCCGATTAAGGGACAGATTTTCGCCGATTTTGTGGTCGAGCTCTCGTCAAAGGCAGCACGGGTTGAAGGGGATGGTTTTCGTTGGGTGCTCTCGGTGGACGGATCGTCGAACCAGCAGGGTAGCGGTGCTGGAGTCATCCTGGAAGGGCCCAACGGTGCTGATTGAACAGTCCCTGAGGTTTGCCTTCAAGGCCAGCAACAATCAAGCAGAGTATGAGGCGTTGATCGCCGGAATCTTGCTGGCCAAGGGATGGGAGCTAGGGTGCTGATGGCTAAGAGTGACTCGTTGTTGGTCACGGGACAAGTAACAGGCGAGTTCCAGGCCAAGGATCCACAAATGGCGGCTTACTTAGAGTACGTGCAGGAATTGAAGGGTTCTTTTGTCTCGTTTGAAGTAGTGCATGTGCCAGAGAGCAGAATGCCCGAGCAGACTTGCTAGCTAAGCTCGCCAGTTCGGGCAAGGGGGGTAGGCAGAGGACGGTGATCCAAGAAACCTGAAGACGCCTAGGGCATTTGTGGCAGACACCTGGTTCTTCAAATAAGCAAGTCGACGGAGAAAGCGGCGAGGTGTCACAGGTCTTTGACTCAGGAGACCTTGAGATCGCCAAGAATAAGAGCATGTCGGGGGGAGAGGGTGAACATGACGCAGGTCTGTGCCACGCATGAGCCAGACACATGGATAACCAGTACGCGTGCCTGGCAGATGGCCTTCTCCCGCTGGATCCGATGGAGGCTAGGAAGATAAAGAAGAACTCCAGCAAGTTCACAATGATTGATGGCGAGTTGTATAGGTTTGTGATGTGATTCCACTAGCACAATTAGAATGGTTCTTGACATTCTTAGGAATCATCTTGAGTTGGTTAAGAGCTAGGCACTTTATCATAGAAATGGATCAAGGTTCTATGAACAAGAACTCACCAAAACTAGTGCCAAAACACAAACTCATATAGAAGATCCAGTTATTGTCAAATTGAACCAACAAAAAGAGGTAAAACTTAAATCCACCGAATAGAATTGGAAGGGAAGCAAATTGAACCGAGCAAAATGTAAAAGAAAGGCATAGAACTGAAATTACTTGCTGGAAAAAGAAAAGAACCGAACCAAACACAATTTAGAATAAGAACAGCTGCTGGAAAACTTAAAAACCGAACCAAAAAACAGCAAAGAAACAAGCTAAGACAAGGAATTAACAAAGAAGAAAGGAAGGAGAAGAGAATTGCTCATGAAGATGGATGTATGATGAATGATCACGCCTCTAGAAGTGTGGTTGCTCCTAGATGAATGTGCTGCCGCCACTTGAGGACACCATGGATCCTTCAAGATAAGACTAGAGAAGATGGCTCAAAAGCTCTCCAATGCTCACTCCAAATTTGAGTATAATTTCTTTAGATAAATTCCAATCTGAAATTTACAAAGAGAGCACCTCTATTTATAGCCTAAGGTGCTGAAATGTAAGCTACACAAATTCAAAAACTCCCTCCTAAAAAGCTTCTAGAATTTGCGCCTAAAAAAAGCATGAGGAAGGTGTGATCCCTTCTCTCACTTTGGCACCTCCTTATTTACTCCTACACCTATCTACTAACACACCCCCCTAAGACTCTTAACTAAAGACTAAAAGATGCTTTAACAATAGAGGTTTCTAATGTTTCCCTCTAAGCACCTTCAACAATATTCTTTATTATTTAATACTTGGCCTTGCCCTTCATAGGATGGACTTCGGTTTGGGCTTGGGCTTTGGGCTTGGACCTCTCTTTATTTTATGTCTTCTTTTAATTTTGAGAAGACTACAAGGAAGAACTTCAAGTGTGATGGTGAATTGCCTCTTCCTTCATTAATAAAAACCTCCTTTACTTGACTCTCATCAGTTTGGGTTCACACACTGATAAGTGTCTAATTTCATTAATATTTCATATTAAAATATAGGCACTTATGAGGATTTATTGCTAATTTACATATAAAATAATCCCTAATTTGAATTTATACCTTTTTACATTTTTTATGATCTTTATTTGAATAAGAGTATTTTATTCCCAAATTTGGTGTTAATTGCAGATTTCTAAGGAAGATTGGAGATTTGGATTAAAGATGAATGATTTGAGCTAAAAAGATAAAGATAGAAGGTCCCAGAATGGAAAAAATGCAAAGAAGATTGGGCCTTTTTTTATGTTTTATCATTTAGCCCGTTAGCACGACACAATAAACAACCTAACCCTAGAAAACTAGGATAAATAGAGGGCTAGAGGCTCAACCTTAGGGTGCCAGATTGAGAGGAAAACACCATAGAGTGAATTGTAACCCAATTGGGAGAATGGAAGGTGATAGAAGTATGCGTGGCTAATTCTACCCTTTGGGATTGGGAGTAATCTGCTCAAACTCTTATGTATTGAGGTGATATTTTATATATTAATATTCAGTTCTTGATTGATTATTGGTATTGTTGTTTTACTTTTAATTTTCCGTGACAAATTGAGAATCTTAAATCTGACCGGGAGGTATTTTTAGGGTTCGGACTTAAACAATATTAACATATTTGAGTGCTAGGAATAGACTTGAAATGTTAATTGCTATTAAATGTCTGAGCTTCGTTGTAAGTTGTTCTTATAATTATGCGAGGGATCGATAGTTAGGGGACATTCTTAAGGATTTTATATGCGAGGAATCGATATAAATGATTTTTATACGGGCATCAATTTCAATCAAAGAACTTAATATTGACATGCTAATCAAAATACTTGAGAGAGAGAGATGAAACTAATCCTTATTTTTCCAATTGAAACAACTAATTCTTTGTTTGTTTTCTTATTGATCAGTGCCAACACAATTAATTCAAAACTCTTTTAATTGTTCTGTTTTTATATTTAGCGATTATTGTACTCGATAATTCACTGTTCCTTGTGGGATCGATATCCGTCCTTAGGGACAATTATTACTTCTGACAAACGCGGTGCACTTGCCGTAAAAAGTCATCAAGTTTTTGGCGCCGTTGTCGGGGACAGATTTGATTTCCTAAATATTGTAAATATTTTATTTTTTTTTTTAGTTTTGATTTTTGTTTATTTTATTAAAATTAGATTTGATTTGATTTTAGTATAGATTTGCTGTTTAAAAAAAAAGAAAGTTGTTGATTTTATATTATTTTTTTTCTTTTCTTTACGTTATTTAATTTAGTTTATTTTTATTTTATTTTATTTTGATTTTGTTTTATTATATTTTATTTTAGTTTTTTTAGGATTAGTTTAGGTAGTTTTATTTATGTTTACGTAACTGTTATTTATTTATTTTAATTATATTTTATTATTAGTTTTAATTTTTATTTCTTCGTAAGCTAGTTAGTTAGAATATTAGTTGTTTACAATTATAGTTTTCAATTTTTTTTTTAACTTTATTTTATTTATTTCTAGTATTTATTTTTTTTTTATTTTTTTTAGTACGTTATTTTTTGTTTTTAGAGTTTTCTTTTATTCTGTTTTTAGTTTTTATTTATCTATATTTTTTTTGTATATTTTTGTTAATTTTCTCTTAACGTCATTTCAGTGTTTTATTTTTGTTTTTTGTTTTATTTATTTATTTATTTATTTTATTTTACATATTTTGTTTTTTTTTTATCTTCAAATTTATTTTATTTTATTCTTTTTAAAGAAAAAAAAAAGTTCTCTGTTTTTTTTCTCACTAATATGTTTTAGGAAGAAAGCAACATGACAGAACAGCAAACACCACCTACTAAGAGGACACTTGGAGATTATGTCATGTACCAAGGACCAAGGCATTTTCTAGTATTGCAATACCTACTACTATCAAGGCCTTGAAAATAAATCCCAATTTTCTCACTCTCATCCGTCCTATCAATTCAGCAATGAATGAGGATCCATATTCACATTTGTACATTTTATGAATTGGTAACAATGGGCTTTCAATCAGGTGATCTTGAAAATGTTTATATGCGCTTGTTTTCTTTTCATTGGCAGGAAAGGCTAAGGATGGCTCAATCACTTCCAAATCAGAGCTCACTAGTTGGAAGGATGTAGAGGAAAAATTTTTGCAAAGATTTTTTCCAATTTCTCGCTACATCAAAGCAAAGTCTGAAATCTATTTCAGACAAGGAGCAATGAATCATTTTGTGAT
Source organism: Phaseolus vulgaris (assembly GCF_000499845.2). Classification (NCBI taxonomy): domain Eukaryota; kingdom Viridiplantae; phylum Streptophyta; class Magnoliopsida; order Fabales; family Fabaceae; genus Phaseolus; species Phaseolus vulgaris. Next base: position 1,538 of record NW_027174225.1, on the reverse strand, counting down.
ACATGGGAAAGATTTAAGATGATATTAGAAAATGCCCAAATCATGGGTTTGAAGATATTTCTCAACTGAGCATATTCCTGAATGGTCTCAGATCTGACACAAAGATGCTCCTAGATGCTGCAGCTGGCACAATGATGGCCCTTGATGTAGAACAAGTGACAAATTATTGATGCATTGGCATCAACTGATTATAAAGCCCAACATGATGGACAAGATCTCAGAATAAAGGGTTGTTAGAAAATGCACTGTTGCTAAAATAAATTCTGACACAGCAGATTGAGCAACTAACCGCACAAATGGCTAAATTGCCCCAACAGTTATATGTTGCATTCATCTCAAAGCCAAGTCAATCAATCAGTGTGATTTTTGTGGAGGTGTTCATCCTAATGGTCACTGTTTTTATCAGAACAATTCACCTGAAGTTGAGGATCCATCATGCTTGAAAGAATGAATAAAGTTGAAGAAGCCTACAAAGATTGTGAGCGCGCAGGAAATGGAGAGAGGACAATAGCATGGCCATGATTAGGAATATAGAGATCCAATGGAAGTGGCCAAACAATTGCAAATACAAAGTGGCAGTTTTCAGTCAATACAAACCAACAAAAGAGCATTGCAATAAGTAGTGCTGAAAAGAAGAAGATGAGACTGAGGAGAGAGAGAGAAAGAAGAAGTGAGGAGAAAAAATAAAAAAATAAATAAGGAGAGAAGTTTTTGAAAAAGATTTATCATATCCTCATCCTCCTTCAAAAACGAGAACGAAGAAAATTCTTTGACAAATTGCTCCCTAAATTATTTTGCAGGAAATCTGAAGCAAGATTCAACATTTGAGAGATTTCTGAAGAATAGGAGCTATATTGAAGAGAGAAATAGAGTTGGAGGCTAGATGCAGTATCATGACTCAAAGGGACTTGCTTCAAAATTCTAAGAACTTAGGAGGTTTTAATCTTCCCGTGTCTATAGGTGTTTTATCTGTGGACAAGGCTGCACTGTATTTAGGCGATTTGGAGGTTCAACCCACCAAGATGCAGTTGGCAAAAAGATCCATCAAAGATCCTTATCGTGTGGTTGAAGATGTTCTTGTAACGAGGAAGAATGCATACAACATGATGCAACAAAGAGAGTTGTCCATCTTGAAATAAACAGGCGTCAAGCTAGATGACGTTAAACGAGCGCTTACTGGGAGGCAACCCAGTCCACATTTTAGTTTTATGTTGTTTTATTACCTTTGCTGATTTTATTTAAAATAAAAATAAAAAATAAAAGTAAATAAGAATAATAAAAAAAATCCTATATGCCTCCTAATCATTTTGCAGGTTATGTATTTTTGACCTGGGGACAGGTTCTATTATTCAGGGGGGCAGATCCAAAATGAAGCAAGACTGTAGATAAAATTTTAACAAAAAGCTGGATGACTTCTTAAGAAGAGAGGATTGAACAAAAATATGGTTTTATCTCTCTAATTCTCTTTTCTTTTCAGTTATTTGAATTTTTTCTTATTTTTTATTTTATTTTTCGGTTATTTTGTTTTCTGTTTATTT
>NW_027174224.1:0-23374 GCF_000499845.2 Phaseolus vulgaris | reverse complement strand
GACCTTCTCGCCTATGAGCGAGTTCAGGCGAGTTAAAGACCTTCTCGCCTATGAGCGAGTTCAGGCGAGTTAAAGACCTTCTCGCCGATGAGCGAGTTCAGGCAAGATAAAATCCTTCTCGTCTCGAACGAGTTCAGGTATGGTGTAAAGGGTGGAAGAAGTTTGGAAGGTGGCTAAGGTAGGTTCGAAGAGAGCGCCTAGCCACCCGGTCTTTTGTTCTGAAGTTCAGGAAGGTAGAGAAGGATCCGAAAGGCGCCTCTACCCCAGATAAAGAACAATGGCCAAGGTATGAAGCCAGAAAGAAGCTGATATCGCCAAGAGTCTCTGGCGACCAGGAAAAGTTCAAACAGTGGCGAGAAAGTTAAAGACCCGTTTTGATGAAGCAGATCGGGTGAAGCGATGTTTTAAGCCAGTAGTTGAGTTAAAGTTCGTTGCTTGAAGAGTGATTTTGCGCTAAGGTTCATTGCCTTAAGATTACAAGTTGTTAAAGTGATTATTTTTGAAGTGAAGTGGTTCGAAGCAGTTAAGTATATGATCGCGCTTACGAAATCGCTAAGTTAATTTCTTGAAGCAAATTGTGCAAGGAAAGTTAAAGCAGCTAAAGAAGTTATAAGAAGGAATACCAAGACTTTGTCATTAAAGTGAGTATCAGATTCAAGAACACATGTAGAAAATATGAAGTTTATTACAATTATATGCAAAGAAAGCATAAAGGTAGTGGATGGAGGGAAATTGATCAGTCTTCAGCGGGAACAACTTTCCCATCCACCACCTCGTTGTTCAAGGGACACCATGCTAAGGTCCAGATCGGGGAACAAGCAGGCGAACTGTTCCCGTGCAGCCTCGAATCCAGCAGCCAGAATTTGGGCAGAACTCAGATTAAGTTCTTCAATCTGTTTCTTGAGTTCTTCAGTTTGTTCCTTCAGCCCTTGTTCTGCTGCTCCAGCTCTTCAGCTTGCTTTTGAGTTTTTCAATGGTTTCTTGAGCTTGGAGAAGGTCTTCAGCAACCTTCTTGGATTCTGCTTGCACCTGGCCCAGTTCAGCAGCAATCCCCTTTTTCCTTGTTGGCTTCGGCAAGCTCAGCCATGGCGTCATCCCTCGCTTTCTCCACCTTTCCAAGGAAGACCTCCCGATCGGCTGACCTTTGCTCCAGTTTCTTCACCTTGGCGGCGTCAGTTTTTATGAGGGCCTCCAGGTCAGCCACTTTGACGCGATAAGGTACAATCTTGCTCTCCAGCTCGATTTTCTCTTGAGCCAAGAGTTGTACCTTATGGCGGAGATCGGTAGCCTCCTTGCGCGCCACCCGGAGCTCGGTGCTCATTGCGTCTTCTACTCGGGAGTGTTCAATCTCCGCGAGTGTTAGATTGCAGGACAACTTCTCCGCCTCTCTTATAGTGCTTTCTCAGTTCGAAGGGCGTAGAGGTCGTCCTGGAGCTTCCTGGTGGAGCTCTCCACAGCTCTAGAGATAATGGTGGGGAAGTCTTCTGCCATCATCTTCAGTTTGGCAGAGAAAGGCTCCCACATCCTCTTAACCTCAATGGAGAGACCTGCCTGTGGAGGCACCGGGTGGGCCTGTTGTTGGTTTTCGCCGCCACCTTCTTAGTTGGTTGCTCAGCAGGCGCTTCTGCGGTGGCGACGTCGGGGATTCGGTAATCAGAATCGGAGAGTTGTGGGCAACCTCATCCCCGATTGGCGATGTTGGCGGTTGAGGCATTTGAAGGAGGACCCCCTCCAGCTGATACATAAGGTGTGGAGGCGCTCGGGGGGTCCTCCATGAAATTTGGCTCGGGGGCCTCAACCGCAGGTGGCGCAGACGCCATGGGAATTGCTTGGACTGGTGAGGCAGGAGCTGGTGGATGGCAGTGTTGGAGGCGAGCAGGTGTAGATGGTGCGTTGATGTTGGAAGAGGGGGTGGAGCAGATGGAGAAGAAGGTGCCACCCTCTTCCTCTTCGTGACAAGGCCATCTTCAGTTACCTCGTCGTCTTCCTCCTCCTCGTGGACTACTTGGGGGGCTTTCCTCTTGGGTTTCCTGAGGACAAGCTTCTTGCGTTGGTTGGCGGGTTGGGCCTCAGAGGAGTTGGGCCCTGGGTGGCGATCTGCTTGAGCAGCGGCGATCTCCACCACAGAGTTTGGCACGGTTTGGGAACCCGATGCCAACCCGTGGGTTCGGGCGAGCGCCCTCAGTTCAGCGAGCTTGCCCCGGCCCAACATATTATCTGCATAGAGCAAAAATGCATGGGTTAGCCCAGAAAGAAAATAAATGCATAAGACAGTATGCAGCAAAGCAGACGAATAGTGCAGAAAAATAAAACCAAAGTCTTGCGCACAACGCACAAGACGCCCAGAAACAGTTAACAGAGGTAATGTTAGAACAAAGACTTAGACGTTCTAACCTATGCGAACTTCGAGCTGGTCCTCGAAGAACTCGAAGCAATGAGTGTGGTGGTGAGGAAGGTGATGTTGGCATCTGCCACACTCTTCCAGAAGAAGCAGAGATCTCTGTCCAAAGCGCCCATGCTATCAGGACTTCTTGGTCTCCTGAAGCTGCTTTTGGACTCTTTGTTCCCCTTGTTTACCCAATACAAGGGGAAACCGTCGAGCAGGGAAGCGTCCTTGTCGTTGGGGCGCACCTGGACGAACTTTCCTTTCCAGTCTTTATAGGATTGCTGGAAGATGGAGAGGATCGACCTCCCAGCAATCCCGTTCAAGCTTACCCACAGGCGATCTCCTGGGTGCTTGGCTTCAAAAAGAAATAAGAAGACATCCACAGATGCTGGCAACCCCAGATGGTCGCACATGACCTGGAACGCCCGCACGAACGCCCAGCTGTTGGGATGGAGCTGGGCGGCGGCGATGTTGAGCTCGGTAAGAAGCTCCCTCTCAAAGCGAGTGAAGGGAAACCTGAGTTTCACCTTCTTGAACAAGTTGTGTAAACGAAGCAGAAGGGCCCATCGTTGTTCGCCTTGTCGTCGGCGCAAACTGGCAGGTCGGGGGGGCAAGGTAGCACCGTCATCTTCTCGTCGTGCTCCTTGTGGAATGATTGGTGAGGCTCATCCCCCTTCGTCAATCGCAGAACTGCCCCAGCAGTGTTTACAGAAGACGTTTCCCTCAACAAGGTCGAGTTGGCCCAGGGATATAGTTTTTTGAAGTCTGGTGGGGGACGGAGGCTCCTCCGGTGACAGGCGGAGTAGCCTGACCAGGTTGGGGCGGGAAGGTGCAGGCCTCTCAGCCTGAGAAGACGAAGCACCGCGTGCTCGCGGTGGGTCGTTGTGCTTGTGAGGAGGGGTTTCGTGATGAAGGAGGAGGATTTGGGGTGATCTTTGAGCGAGTCATTGCGGAAGCTGCAGAGGAAAAGAAAAGGAAAAATGATCAGGGTTCGCAGAGGCTGACTCGATCAGGAAAGGGTGAAAAAAACGAACGAACGAAGGTTCGTTGTAACGAAGACGAAGCCCTAAGTTACGAAGAAGGAGAAATAGCAAAAACAACCCACAACGTATGCACCAGACAGTTAAAGGATGATGCGAATCGGTTAAAATGCAGGAAAAACCAGCAGAAGAAGGAAAGGAAGTACCTTTTTATGATCGGAAGAGTGAAGGATGTTGGTGATTCAGGTTGAAGAAGCGTTGAGAGCTTTTTTGCAGAAGAGAGTTGGAGCGTCTGAGAATACGAAGAAAGTGATGGAACAGTGAGCGAAAATGGGTTTAAGGGTTTTTCGAAATGGGTTTGGGAAGCGCAAACGTTAACTGAAGGTAACCGTTGATGAAGCCACGTGTCGAGCGATGGGTGAGGGGTTTGGTGGAGCGTCAGAGAAGCAGAAAGTACAACCGCTTGAATTCTGCGTCAGTGCCACGTAGATCGGTTTGACGTGACTCTTTAGTCTTTTCGCTGGACAAGTCTTCGCTTAAGACTGGGGGGCTTGTGTACCGCCCTGGTAGTCGGAAGTGATGACGTGGCATCAAGCTACAGTAGGCGTGTTGACAAGCGCCATTTGGCAGAAGGGAAGGAAGTCGGGGGGCTCGTGTAGTCGCCAGTTATTAAGTTGGCGTGCTCCGATCTCCAGCATACCAGAACCGGCGATCACCGGGTTAAAGATGAAGTCGCCAGATGTAAACTCAGGCGACCAAGTGATTGGAGATCGCCAGAGCAAGCACATCGCCGAAGATGAAGGTGGTGCAGATTATGAAGGCGGCCGGCGAGACCACAGGGAAGGTGTACGAAGGCACCCTAACTCGCCAATTTAGTAGAGATCGCGCTCCCAAGTTGGCTATGCACTGGGCAGTACCATGCATAAGTAACTTAGCCAAAAGAGAGTCAGAAGCAGCGCCCAAGTCAAGGAGGCTCCAGATGATGGCACGTGTACGACTGGATGCGAGCCACGTGTCCAGGCTGTAACTGCCAGGAGAGAGAAAGTGACCAGGTATTTAAGGGTTTCCAACGAACTTTCGAGGTACGCACGTTCAGATTGTACTCTTTACGCTTGCGAGTTCTTGAGCATACTGTGAGAGAGAACATTGCACGGTTCCTTGAGAGTTCTTGAGTGTTTGCTCTTAGTATTTGGTGGTTCAGTCACTGACTTGGGCGTTGGAGTGCGATCGGCCGCAGCGGCGCCGCTCTGTTCTTTTGCAGGTTCTTGAGGTGGATCGCGACGAAGGACGGAGGTTAGAAGCGGTGCACACGTCGATCCAAGTTTGACGAGGCAAGTTCCAACGTTCTGGTCAACAGGCAGGATCAGACATAATAATAGATATGTATAATATATAATAGATATAATTGATTGTACCGCGGTCATCAGGCGTGATGACGTGTCTTGCACGTGCTCGGGTGGGGCGTGCTCAATGGAACGCGTAGGCTAGAAAAGATGAATGGTTCATAAGTGGGCATAGTCGCCGATCGCTGAATTGGCGTTCTCCGATCTCTAGTGTGCATAACCGGCGGTCACCAGAGTTACGTCGCAGTCGCCGTATGAGAGTGCTAGAGAACGGATGATCAGAGATCGCCCGGGAATGCTAGGAGATCGGGTGGTTTACACGCCGCCACAAGGAGCACATCGCCGGATCTCCCAGCAAACTTAGTTAAAGCTGTTGAAGGCTAAGAAGGGTAATTTCAAGCGTGTGAGTTCAGTAAGACGATTGTGGCACCAGCATGGGGCATGAAGGTCGAGTGGGTTGGGGGGAAACACTTGCTCATCAGCGACAGGATTCCCATAGTGGACATTTGTTGGTGGCGAGGTTTCCCCAGCTAGAACATGCATGGCGTAGCAGTAAGGAAGGTGCCATTCGCGATGAGCGATATCATAGAGATGATGCACTTTGTTGCATCAGATACTCGCCTTGTCGGGTGGTGTTTCACAACGCATTATGTGCTAGGTTGCTCCTTGAGTTGAGGACTTAGCTGTGCGGCTGGTTACTACACAAGAATGACATTCAAGTTGCCCCAATCCAGATGACGACACGTGTAGGGTTGGATGTCACCAGTTACTCCAACCTAGATGATGACACGTGTAGGGTTGGGAGCATGGAGAAATGACGCTCAAGTTGCCTTAGCTCAGATGACGACACATGTGGGGCTGGGCGCTACCTGCTATCCCAGCCCAGATGGCGACACGTGCAGGGCTGGATGCGAGCCACGCGCCAAAAGCATAACGGCCTGGAGAGAGAAGAAACCTAGCTATAAAGGTAACCTTAACAGAATCTGCAGGGGTACGTTTTTCATTACGGCTGATACTGCTAGGGTTGTGTGCCGACAGTACGGTCCTACAGAGCATATTCTCTCTTAGTTTTTGGGTGTTCTTGTCACTGACTTGAGCGTCGGAGCGCCACCGGCGCAGAGGCACCACTGTGTTTTTTCAGGTTCTCAGAGAGGCTATCTGGGGCACGTGGTGTCAAGCTGGTGAGGAAGATCGTGACGAGGCAACGCTCTTGCGCTAAGTCAACCGACAGGATCATCTGGCACCGGGGCCGTATAAAAGGTGATTCCCAACCATAGTTTGTGTTGTGTGGTGCTTTGAGTGTTTTCTGTTCGACTGCTCGCTATCGCAGTCGACTCCTGGAGTTTTCACCGTTTGTTTGGAGTTCTTTGAGCTGCTGAGTTTGCTGAGGAGGATGAGGACAACACGCTCCAGTTCAGTTGCGCCATCAACAGACGAAGATGCTGTGTCGATGACGCAAGTGATGGACATGATGAGGACGCTGCAGGAGAACGTGGCTGCATCGCGTTCTGAGCAGGAAAGGATGCACGAGGCGCTGGTGGGCTCGCAGCAAGGAACGAAGAGCTACAGGATCAACGAAGAGCTGTGCAAAGCCCTTCAGGAGCGGGAGGAGCGTGCGGCAGGGGACAGATCTGCACCCCCATCCCCACCACGCAGCTTTCCTATGCCATTTTCCCAAAGAGATCATGGACTCTGGTCCCGGCTAACACTGTGGCAGTGAAAGCGTCTTTCACTGGGGTGGAGGACCCTGAAGCCCATCTCACGGCGTTTTCATACTCAGATGATGCTCTCAGGGGGCTCAGACGCGGTGTATTGTAAGGTGTTCATGAGCACTTTGAACGGAACGACGTTGGACTGGTTCGTCAGTATACCCACTGGCACATTACCACGTTCTACAGTTTTCCAAAGTTGTTGAGCAGTACATAGTGAACAAGGCGCCACCTTTGGTGTCTTACGACTTGTTTGATATAAGGCAGTACCAAGGGGAGTCCTTGAAGGATTTCCTGAACATATTCGGAGCTCGGATAGTCCGTTTTGCCAGGAAAGGACGAAGAGATGCTCGTGCACGCCTTCAAAAAGGGCGTGTTACCTGGGCCTTTTAGTGAGTCGCTCATCAGGAGCCACCCCTTCACGTTCGCCGAAATCCGGCGACGTGCTATGGTTCACATCGCCACCGAGAGTGAGGTCACCGAGAAGAGGGGAAACGTGGCCCCAACTAAACCGTGCACCCAAGCAAGGGTACAACCGCAGAGGGTAATGGAGGCGGGGCGGGAAAGAGGGATCAAAGGACGCACCATCCTTACGACCTAAAAATAAGAGCAAGGGACCAAAGCGCCCCAGAGAGTAATCGCCCCCGAGGTACGAGTTTGTGATGGGTTTGGATGATTTGATCGCCATCCCAAACATAGCTGCCAGGCTCAAAGTGCCTGAGAAAACGGCAGAGAAGATTTTGGGCCAAAGCTAGACGCATTGGTGCGAGTTCCACAAGAGTTTTGGCCACTCTATCAACTCGTGTTTGGCTCTGGACACCAGCTCGCCGAGCTGGTCAAATGTGGTTTCCTGAAGGATTACTTGCTAGAGAAGCAAGCGGACCAAGCATCAGGGTCTTAACCGGCGGCAGCGGAGGGCAACACCACGAGGTGCCTATTCATGGCGAGATCCACACCATAGCTGGCGAATTCTCCGGCGGGGTGCACGCGTCGCAACGTGGAAGTCTTGAGGATCACTCGCCCGACTGGACATCACGTTCACCAAGGGGACCTCAGGGACGTGGTGCCTCACGACAACGACCCTATTGTGATCTCGCTTGTCACGCGGAAGGACCGTCCACCGGGTGCTGGTCGACCAAGGAAGCTCAGCAATGTGATGTTTTGGCCAATTTGAGAAGTTACAACTTTCCCCTGATCAACTAAGACCTATGGGGGCTGCTTGTACGGTTTTGCCGGTGACCAAGTGGAGGTGAGGGGGTATATCGAGCTGAGGATGACTTTCACTGACGGCTTGGCCTAAACGAACGGAGAAGATCAGGTATCTTGTTGTAAACGCCCCGTCACGTACAACATACTGCTGGGAAGGCCAACGCTCAACAGAACAGGAGCTGTGCCTTCGACAAGGCACATGAAGGTCAAAGCTGCCGTCTATGGGGAATGATCATCACTATTTGCTCCGACCAGAAGGGGGAAGAAGTGTTACGAACAGCCTCAAGAACAAGAGGTATGTGTGCCACGTAACCACAACCCTCCCCTGCTGGAGCCAAAGCGCAACCCGGCGAGTTTCGGATGCGGCTTAGAGGTGTCGCGAGGGCGATGTGCCGATGGGGAATGCAGAGGCGAGGTCGGAGAGAAACTGCTCGGAGACTCCAGAGAAACCGTATCGCGAGGGCACTGATCGCCAGCGAGAGGAAACCTCAGCGGTAGAGAATGGCTCGAGAAGGAGATCAGTGGTAAGGTCTTTAAGTTGGGAAAAACCCATGGATAGCAGACGCAAGACAGATCGCGAGGTAATAAGTAGACACTTGGATGCGTTTGCGTGGGCTGCTTCAATATGCCGGGGATCGACCCCGATTTCTTGTGCCATCGTTTGGCAATGGACCCCCAAGTCAGACCCATCGCCAAAGAAGAAGAAATTTCAATGAGGAGAAGAGACAGGCATCAAAGAAGAGACGCAGAAACTACTTGCAGCGGGCCACATCAGGGAAATCCAATATCCAGAATGGCTCGCTAACGTTGTCCTGGTCAAGAAGAGCAACGGAAAATGGCGGATGTGCGTTGACTTTACAGACCTGAACAAGGCTGCCCGAAGGACTCGTACCCTTTGCCAAGCATAGACGCCCTAGTAGACAGTGCATCAGGGTGCAAGCTGCTCAGTTTTCTGGATGCATTCTCGGGGTACAACCAAATCAAAATGCACCCCATGGAAGAAGAGAAGATCGCCTTCATGACGGAAAGGTCATGTTATTGCTACAAGGTAATGCCCTTCGGGATGAAGAATGCGGGGGCCACATACCAAAGGCTGATGGACAAGGTGCTCGCGCCCATGCTCGGAAGGAATGTGCAGGCATACGTCGACGACATTGTCGTGACGTCCCTGGAAAGACAAACACGTCACAGACTTGGAAGAGTTGTTCATCACAATAGCCAGGTACAAGCTAAAACTGAATCCTGAAAAGTGCGTTTTTGGTGTAGAAGCAGGGAAATTTCTGGGGTTTCTCCTGTCAGAGAGGGAATTGAGGCTAACCCCGAGAAGTGCGCCGCCATTTTGGCAATGAGGAGCCCCGCCAATGTGAAGGAGGTGCAGCAACTCACGGGGCGGATTGGCCGCCCTATCTCGATTCGTATCGGCAAGCGGAGAGAAGGGCCACCCATACTTCCAATGTTTGAAGAGGAACAACAAATTTGTTTGGACAAAGGAGTGTGAGGAGGCCTTCGTAAATCTCAAGGAATATTTGGCGAGCCCTCCAGTTCTGTGCAAGCCCCAAGACGTACCCCTCAGGCTGTACTTTGCCATAACTGAGAGGGCGATCAACACAGTGCTATGCAGGATCAAGACCAGATCCAAAGGCCTATATATTTCGTTAGCAAGGTGCTGCAAGGCCCGGAGGTAAGGTACCAGGCCTAGACGATTGTATTCTCGGCGAGGAGATTGCGCCATTACTTCCAGGCTTCACGGTACTGGTGATGACTGATCTGCCAATGCAGAAGGTTTTTGAAGAAGCCCGATGTGACTGGAAGGATGGTGAAGTGGGCGGTCGAGCTTTCGGAGTTCGACATCAAGTATGAACCCCGGGGATCGATCAAAGGGCAAGTCTTCGCTGATTTCGTGGTCGAGTTGTCCTCCGAGGTGGCACAGAACACCGAGGCGCCACGTGTGTTTTTCAGGTTCTCAGAGAGGCTATCTGTGGAGTGGACTTGGAGGGCATGGTGTCAAGCTGGTGAGGAAGATCGTGACGAGGCAACGCTCTTGCGCTAAGTCAACCGGCAGGATCATTGATTATAATATATAATACATAATAATAAATATATTAACTTAATAAATATATTAAGATATTCATATTAAGATATTATTATTGAAAGTTGGTTATTAGGAATTAAAAATTAAATATATTTTCTTATTATCATATTATATTATTATTGATAGTGATAATTTAAAATAAAAATCAAGATATTAAGATTAGAATTTTATTATGAAAAAGTGAATGGAGTTTTTTTGTTGAATACAAACGACGAAGTCAGATTGCATGAAAAATGACAAAAACATTTAATATTATGGACAAACCAAACTGGGAGAAAAATTACTCCGATAATAAATATTAATGTTAATATATTTTATTGTCATTTCAAAATAAATATTAAAGTTATTATTCTATTATATAATTATAAATATATTATTTTATGTTATCATTGAAAATAAAAAAATAACATTATGAAGAGGAAATACGCTTCCATAAGTTCATGATGAAGAGCATGGGAAATGGAGTTTTCTTGGAGAATGCAAACGGCAAAGTCAGTGCTTGGAAAATGTGAGAGAGAGTATAGCGATGTAAGATGGTAATCAATGGTATGGTAATAATAATAATATAATATATACTAACAAAGATGAAAAATAGCCCACGTCAGAAAATAACTTAAACCACATTGAAAAGAAAAAATCTTTCAAAGTTCGATCAAATATAAAATGAACATGAAAGAAGAAACATCTTAGACAGTAAACAAAAAAAAAGTGTATTTCAGACCTTCAAAGAAATAAAAGAATGTTGAAAATGATAGCAAAAAATATACATTTTATTGTCAAATAGACAATAACAAAAAGGACACATGTACTCAAAGAGTTTGAAAGCAAAAATATCTTTAAAAGTTGGATCAAACCTGAAATGCATAAAAGAAAAAAAAACATATCACAATGGAGACCATAAAATGTATTTCAGAACATCAAAGAAATTAAAAGAATGTGGAAAACGAAATGATACAATTAGTAAAAAAATACACTTTATTGGCGTATTAAATAAACAAACCCCAAACCCTAATTACAAATTAGAAGATAATTTTACTTTGAAACAAAAATGTAAAATGCCAAATAACACAGATTAAAAGATGAAGACATAAAAAAGAGTGCAAGGATTAGTTCAGGTGCAAAAAATAGAACATAAAGGGAAAGGAAGGAATCATGGAAAAGATGAACTATAAAAGAACAGAAAGGGAATAAAAGATTCTGAACGAAAGCAAGATTTCTGGATGTGGTTTGCCAAAAGAAGAACCCAACAACAAAAAGAATAGGAATGCAGCAAAAGCCCATAATAGATAAAGGTTTTCTACAAAAGTGGGCCTTTCAAAACTGTTTGAAATGCTATATGCAAGAGTAGTGATTATAAATTTGAAAATGAGACACTTTTATTGAGAATGGAAAACTTATTGTACCGCCCTGGTGGTCGGGTGTGATGACGTGGCATCCTGCTACAATGTAGGCGTGTTGACAAGGCGCCAGTTGGCGGATGGGAAGGAAGTCGGGAGGCACGTGTAGTCGCCAGTTGTTAAGTTGGCGTGTTCCGATTTCCAGCTTACCAGAATAGGCGATCGCCAGGTTGAAGATGAAGTCGCCAGATGCAGACCCAGGCGACCAAGCAGTCGGAGATCGCCAGAACAAGTACATCGCCGAAGATGAAGGAGAAGCAGATTATGAAGGCGGCCGGCGAGACCACAGGGAAGGTGTATGAAGGCCCTAACTCGCCAGTTTCAGTAGAGATCGCACTCCTAAGTTTGCTATGCACTGGGCAGTACCATGCATACGTAACTTAGCCAAAATGAGAGCAGAAGCGGCGCCAAGTCAGGGAGCCTCCAGATGATGGCACGTGTACAGTTGGATGCGAGCCACGTGTCCAAGTCTGTAACTGCCAGGAGAGAGAAAACCACCAGGTATATAAGAGTTCTTAACAGACTTTCTGAGGTACACACGTTCAGTTCATACACTTTACGCTTGCGAGTGACAGAGCTGTTTGTGAGAGGATTGCACGGTTCTAGTTCTAGTATTTGGTGATACCGTCACTGACTTGAGCGTCGGAGTGCGATCGGCCGCAGCGGCGCCGTGTCGTTTCTTTGCAGGTTCTTGAGATAGATCCCGAGGAGGAACGAAGGTGAGAAGCGGTGCGCACGTCGATCCTTTGACGAGGCATTCTCCAGCGCTCCGGTCAACAGGCAGGATCACTTATATTAAAAGGAGAATTTTTTTTAATTGTTGCTTCATTTATTAATAATTTTGAAGTGCTCATTTATTAACAATTTTACGAATTTTTTTTTTTTTATTAATTTGTATTAAGTTAATTTATTTCTTTATTCATTTTTAATTAATATTAAAAATTATTCAATTCTATTCAATTTTATTAATTGTCCATGAATGAAATAACCGCACTTTCGTTATCATTTACTTGTGATGTTTACTCCCCTTTAATATGTAATTTATACTTGTGTTTTTAATTTATTACCCAAAATTTAGTATATATATTTAGGGCTCCAATTTTTAATTGAGAGAAGTCATTAGATTTGAATTAACTTCACAACACTTTTGAAATAAAATTTAAATATAATTAACAAAATACAACTTACATATTAAACGAAAATTACATTACATTTAATTTATATTTCTATTCTACAACATTTGAATTCTACATTTGAATGAAAAAAAAAAATCCTAAATGAAGCCAATTTGAATTGTCCATTTGTAAAAACTTAATTTCTTTCTTTGTCGAAGCCAATACTCTAAGATGGGGTGCTTATTCTGCTAACCTGCAATTTGAAATAATAATGTACTCTTTGTTATTGAAACAGGCATATGCAGTTGAACACAACCAATTATGCCAACTAATATAAATATAAAATTAATCAATAAAAACAAATAGAAAAGTATAATATAGGTAAACATATAAACTAATACAGTAAATAGCAAAAATATGAGAAAAATTGTTTAAGTAGCAACTAAATATTAATCACATATGTAAACATTTACCTATATGATTCGCTCCTAACCACAATGACCCGAATGTGATTTGAGGACATCTCAGTATCAATTCAAAATACAGTTTGTTACCTTCTCCAAGAACATGTAATGCACAAAATTCCCTTCAACCACTACCAAATTCTACACATCCCATTTCCCATTGATCGATTAAAACATCGCATGTGAACTCCTTTGAAGGACCATGCAAAAAAACATACTGAACATCTGTGAGTGAATAAATGGGTCAAACACAGGAGGAAGTTCCTACACAGATTGCCAATTAAAGAATTATAATTAAGAAATGACCACATTATAAACATTATGCAAATAAACCATATCAGTAAATTTGTTAGCAACGTAACTATCACCAGGTAAGGTCCATGGCATTGGTAGAGAGTAGTTGTTATTGTGAAATGAAAGAAGGGTTCATCAGATACGGTAAAGCACGATTAAGGGCATCCATAAAAGCTACCACAGAAGATTGTGGTGAATTTCCTTTGTAAATAGTAATATGAAAATAATTTCCACCAACATAACGAAAAATTATACAATGATGATCTTTGAATTCATAAGATGTACTAAATCTTACCACTCATCGTCAATAACCGGACACAACAAATTCATGTTTTAGTTCACATAATGTATTACACCATTATTGTCTTGAAGATCCACAACTCACGAAGTTTAGTTGCAAACTCTATAGCAAAAGCACAATCCACAAAAGCAATATCCTTCAAAAATAAATTAATAAAAGACTATGATTAATGTTGAAAATATTTCAAAGAACAGTAATGTTGTTAACTTAAAACCTATACAAAACATACCTCCCCGAAAATGTTCATGGAGGAAAAAATTCCCTTAGTTGGCCTTCTTATTATTTCATCCCAATTTGAATTTGAATCTGATTCTGACATGTTCTGAAGAACAAAAAAACATTACAAAAAATGAAATCATATTATTACGCATGGTAACTAAGAACATAAAAAATTATATGAATAATAAACCTATTCTTCCAAAAAGACCAAGTGGAGAACTTTGCTCAGAAAACTTAACAACCACGAACGTAAAAAAAATGCCAAACAATCGCAACAATTGAGACCTTTCCTCAAAAACACGATGAACAGAGAAGAAGATAACAAACAGAAAATGAAACACAACAAAATAACTGCAGAAAACACAAAATATCTCATAAAAATTGATTAAATAATTACCAGTTATTCTCGCCGATTGACTCGAATAGCAGTCTCTGGCCTGCCTGTCTCCGCCTGTGAATCAAAATTCCTTTTGTTGAAGAACTTCTCACCTGCAAAGACGAAAGGGCGTTTTTGGCGGCCGTTTGCACTCCGACGCTCAAGTCACTACTTGGGCAAAGAAATAGTAAGTGTATAAAGTAGTTTTAGTCTTAGAAATGGTGTACCTTGCTAGGGTTCTTACCACTCTTTATATAGGTTGTAACTAAGGTTACTTATGTTTTGTTACCCATATTTAGGGTTCCTAGGAGAACATCCTTACGCCGCTATTACACAATCTTAGCGTAATCTGGCACATGAGACTTCCCTTTACTGGAGTGCAACGACTAACAATATGGCTGCTAAGGTACCAACTCATGGACCAATGCTGCGGGGTCATCTTTTCTATGGGTGCCCTTAGTATTCACATGCCATGCATGCGGTCTTCCCTTGGAAACTTTAACCCTAACGTGCCTCAGCGCCTCTAAGGACCACTTGCTTGTATCGTACTCGAATGTACCATGCACACCCCACGCATGATCCTCTTGTGACTTAGGTCTTTCCTTATATCTGGGTGTTTAATCAGTATCTTATTATGATTTTTGGGCCCCACCTTACGAAACCCACCATTACTATCAGACACTGATGTTCGATGTTTGATGTCTTTCTCTGGCGCCGATGTTTGAGGTCTTTCTCTGGCGTCGATGACCGAGGACTGGTCGGTACACAAAGCCCCTAGTCTCAAGCTGTAACTTGCTTCAGCGAAGAGACTTAAGTACTCGTCTGGGGCGACCTACGTGGCAATGAGTGATAGGACGTGAACAGTGCATCGAAGTGACGTTTCACCATATTTTTTCAATTAGCGTACACGTGGCAAGATCAACGGTTAGGACTCGTTGCCGCTTGCTCTTCTTCATATACATTAAACCCCTCAAAACCCCTATGCTCCCTTCACTATTTCATTACTTCACTTAAGCATTTCCCAAACATTTCTCACTCTCGAAGCGCTCTCTCTTCTTTTTCAAAAACCTCTACCTTCAAACCCTGATTTCTTCAAAGGTATGATCTTTACTCTCTGATTGCCCTCGCTCTATAATTTTGATGCTCATAAAATGCCATAACTATTCTGGGACTGTTTATGTTTTCTGCATTATACGTTTTCTCTGTTCTTCGTTTTCGAGTCTCTTTTTTTCTAGGTTTTCCTAAGTTACGTCTATCTTTTTCTTTTGAGCCTTCGTTTTTCCTATTTTTCCTCTCTCTCTTTAGCTTTATTCTCGATGGCTCGTACCAAAACCACATCGAACCCTCTTCCCTCCGTTGATTACAGAGCCATCTATCATAGGGCTTATGATGACCTCATGGCTAAAACTTCCAAGATAACCTCCCAACAAAGACATAAAGGCCTATAAGGAAAACGAGTCTGATGATAAGTTTTGTATATTCGGGAGGGAACACTATGTGTATGTCTCGGTCCAGCCTTGTAGGGAAGGCAAACCTGTATGCGTCGATGATCGCGCAAACCCTAAAGAACCCTTCTTCTTCATGTACTCCAAAATCTTCCAGCAGATCAAACTTCACTTGCCATTGACGGGGTTCGAGCGCGTGCTCCTTACTGAAGTTAACATGGCCCCTTCCCAGCTGCATCCCAACAGCTGGGCCTTCGTTAGGGCCTTTTCCATCCTGTGCAACCACTTCGGCCATACGCCCTCAGTGGACGTCTTCTTGTACTTCTTCGTGATGAAGAACCCTGGCAAGAGACTGTGGCTGAGCTTCAACGGAGTGGCGGGGCAGAGTTCTTCTAACTCTCTTCCAGCAGTCCTACAAAGGCTTTAGGAAAAATTTCTTTAAGGTATGCTGCAGCGTGCACGACCCTACCTTGCTGGATGGGTTCCCACTCTACTCGGTGGAGAAACCTGGGCTCAAGAAGCCAAAAAGTCTAGAAGACTTGAGCCCACCCGATTGTGAGGTGTGTGGCTTCCTCTCCAGCCTGGGGTGGTGTTCAACACTGCTGACTTGATTAAACATGAATATCATCCTAAGTCTCTAAAACCCGTATTGGTACTTATCTCTACCTTTACCTGCCTTTGCTTGTATACTTGTTGCTAGTTCATTTTGTATGGATTTTAGCTTCTTATGCTTTGTTGCCTTCTTGTGAAAATATGGTGCTTGGTGCAGAGAAAAGGAGGAAATTGGGTGAGCTGGTCGCTCGTCGGAAGGCTGCTCTTGCCGATGTGGGTGCCTAAACTCTTGCGGGCACCCCTCCTGCTATTGCCTCTGCTCCAATCTCTCCTGAATCAACCCCTATTGATTAGAGGTAGAAAGGGGTGGTGGAGGCAACTGCCTTCGAAGACGAGGATACCTGCACAAGCCTCGTCTTCAAGAGGAAAAGAGTGGATGATGTCGTGGCTCCATCACACTCAGTTTTATATAGCCACGCTCCCTCCTTTATGGAGAACCCTCCTAGTTCCTCCTCCCCCCGCGACCTCATGGTGCTTGAACGCGGGGGGGAGAGCACCCCTAGGGGTGATCACGGCATGCCTCCTGCTATTGAACTGCCCTCATTCCTCCAGGAGGTTCTCCAAACCTTCCAAGGTGGGGAAGGGGATGGCCAGGGCGAAGATCCCCTAGGAGGGAATGCGCCCAGAGGTCTTGGGGCCTTCCTCATCGCATCCAGTCACGCCTCAACTCAAGCACAAGAACTGAGGGCTGAGGTGTTGAAACTAAGGGAGGAATCAGCCCTTCAGGCCAAGAAGTTCTCCCAACGTGAAGCCGCCTTGCACCAAGGTTGGCAAACCTTCGCCAAGTCGAGAAGGAGAGGTTATTGTACCGCCCTGGTAGTCGGAAGTGATGACGTGGCATCCAGCTACAGTATAGGCGTGTTGACAAGGCGCCAGGTTGGCAGAAGGGAAGGAAGTCGGGGGGCTCGTGAAGTCGCCAGTTATTAAGTTGGCGTGTTCTGATCTCCAACATACCAGAATCGGCGATCACCGGGTTAAAGATGAAGTCGCCAGATGTAAACACAGGCGACCTAGTGATTGGAGATCGCCAGAGCAAGCACATCGCCGAAGATGAAGGTGGTGCAGATTATGAAGGCGGCCGGCGAGACCACAGGGAAGGTGTACGAGAGCACCCTAACTCGCCCGTTCCAATAGAGATCGCACTCTTAAGTTAGCTATGCATTGGGCAGTACCATGCATAAGTAACTTAGCAAAATGAGAGCAGAAGCAGCGCCCAAGTCAAGGAGGCTTCAGATGAAGGCACGTGTTACGACTAGACGCGAGCCACGTGTCCAAGTCTGTAACTGCCAGGAGAGAGAAGTAACCAGGTATATAAGAGTTCTCAACGAACTTTCTGAGGTACGCGCGTTCAGAGTACACTCTTTACGCTTGAGAGTTATAGAGCTTACTGTGAGAGAGAATTTGCACGGTTCCTGTTCTTAGTTTTCTCTTAGTATTTGGTGATTCGGTCACTGACTTGGGCGTTGGAGTGCGATCGGCCGCAGCGGCACCGCTCTGTTCCTTTGCAGCGGCACCGCTCTTGAGGTGGATCTCGAAGAAGAACGGAGGTTTGAAGCGGTGCGCACGTCGATCCTTTGACGAGGCAGTTTCCAGCGTTTCGGTCAACCCGGCAGGATCAGTTATGAAAGAGGAATGGTAGACAGACTCTCTTCATCAAGAAGTCAAATGCAGAAATAATTCTTATGCAAATCTATGTTGATGATATCATCTTTGGTGCTACACAAGATAGATTGTGTGAAGAATTTGTGGCTGCAATGAAAGGTGAGTTTGAAATGTCTATGATGGGAGAACTATCTATCTTTCTTGGATTGTAGGTTAAGAAAACGAAGGATGGGATCTTCTTAAGTCAATCAAGTATCGCAAGGAGATTCTCAAGAAATTTGAAATGGAGAATTCGTGTCATAGTCATACTTTTAATGTCAGCGATCTAAATCCTTTTTCTGTAGGTCTCCAGAATTCGTGGTCGAATTCTCTCCAACTCGGGGAGTATGATGGAGATCAAGCTCAAGTGGACATGGAGGCCAATCATCAAGAGCAAGAAGAGGTGAGGCTCAAGTGGAGGACGCCCATGAGGTCAAAGCCCACCTCAAATGCTTACAGAAGCATGTTCAAAGCTTTAGGAGCTAATGGACGTTTATTTTCTCTTTTTGTAATTTCTTTGTGTGAAGGTGCTTAGAAGGAGACATCAGAACCTCTTTTGTTAAAGCATCTTTAGGTCCTTAGTTAGGAGTATTAGGGGGGGTGCGTTAGTAGATAGGTGTAGGAGTAACTAGGGAGGTGCCAAAGTGAGAGAGAAGGTCACACCTTCTTCATGACAATAGTTAGCGCCACTTGCATTTGAATTTAGGGGGGAATTTTGAATTCATTTAGCTTTGCATTTCAGCACCTCTAGGCTATAAATTAAGGTGCTGCCCTTGTACATTTCAGATTTGAATTTTGATTAGAGAAACTATACTCAAATTTTGAGAGAGCATTGGAGAGCTTTGTGCCTTCTTCACTAGTCTTATCTTGATGGTTCAATGGTTACCTCAAGTGGCGGCTTGCACACTTATCTTGGAGTCTCCATCCTCCTAGTGGCGTGATCATCCAACCATTCCTCCATCTTCATGAGCTTTCTCTTCTCCTTCCTTCCTTCTCTTAATTGTTCATGTCCTAGATTGCTTCCTTTGATTTTCTGTTCGGTACTTTTGTTGTTCTTGCTGTTCTTGCTTCGGTTTTGTGTTTCTACCGATTCATCCTTGCTTCTTTTGCATTTTCTAGCTTTGATGTTCGGTACATTTCAGTTCTATGCTGTTTTGTTCGGTGCAATTGCATTTCCTTTCATTTTAATCGGTTCAATTTGACAATAATTGGAACTTCCATATGAGTTTTGTTTTGTACTAGTTTTGGTGAGTTCTTGTTCATAGAACCTTGATCCAATTCTATGTTAAAGTGCCTATCTCATAACCAACTCAAGATGATTCCTAAGAATGTCAAGAATCATTCAACGTGTGCTATTGGAATCATATCATGTGGTATCAAGTTTAGGTGTGTTCTTGTTTAAATTTTGAGTTGTGTTGCACTTTAATTTCAAGAGCTCTTTAATTTCTTGCAATTTAAGGTTCTGTTTTTAGGCTTATTTGAGTTTGCTTGCTGTTTTAATTCTTTTGCCTTCATATGTTTGAGTATTTTCCTTTTTGAATCCATACGAGTTTTGTCTTAGTCTTGTTTTTCCATAATTGTCATCACTTTTGTAGTCTTTTATTGATTTTTGTTGTTTCTTGCTTTAGTGTCATATAATTTTCTGAGTTTGATACCTGATCCTTTGTGCATTTTCTGTTTTAGATTGAGTTCATGCTTGTATTCTAGACCTATACAAGTTCCTATACATCATTTTCCATTATGTCTTTGCTAGTTCATAATTATGTTTTTCATTCCTATTAGGATTCCTCTGTTTTTCTGAAAACGTGCTTACTGTTTTTCCTTATTGCAATTGATTTACTCACTGGAAAATTCTGAAATTATGGATTTATGATCTTCAAAGTGTTAGAAAAGAGTAGAAAAAAGAAGTACTAAAAAATTCAAAGTACACAAAAAATGATAAATAAAATACAAAAAGTGTACAATTCTGCCGAAAAAAATACGGTAATCTGGCAGCGATTTTGAAAAATTTATCTCAATTAATTGGCTTACTGTTTTTGCATAATTCCAGTGCCATTTTTTAGCTAAGATCTCGAAGTTTGTGTGGTTAAAATTTCATAATCCAGTTCGCTCTATATCATTCCATTTAAATCAGTGAACATCAAGCACAGTTTGCATACAAATATTTTCCAGTAGCTAAATTTTTGTTTTCTTCATCTACTCTAGTGCTTTTCTTTAAGTATTCTTTTGTGTGCCTATTTTCTCATTGAGTTCCTTATTTTTCTTGCTTGTCTTTTGTTCATTAATCTTTGAGTTTGTCAAATATCTAGTTTTCCTTTTGTTCTAGCCTTTCATTGCTTATACTTTTCTTGTTTGTCTTTATTGCTTCTTTGGTTTTGTTGTGGTTGGCTTTGAGATTGGTGTGTCTTGCTTTGACATCTTTCATTTGAGGATTCCAAGACCTCAAGATCAGATTGGTGCAAGGACATTTTTTCTTTGAGAGTGACCTCTTTTTCTGGCCAATTTCACTTCGGCAATTTGGTTGCCAAACTCACTGTTTTTGCTAATTTTGTTTCTTCACTTGTTTGCTGTTTTTGTGTGTTTGCTGTTTTTATTTGCAAATGGCTGGATTTTCAAGTGATGCATCCTACAAGCAGCATTCTTCTTCCAAAGCTTCGGTCCTTGGTGAATTGCATGAAGCTCAACGCACCATTAGGCGTTTGGAAGAGAAAATTGCAAAAGATGGAGCGTCCAACAAGCTAGGCCATCCCTTCTATCCATGATGGGCATCATTCACATAGAACCTTCCACAAAAGAGCTTCTTCAAATGATTTTGGCCGTGGAAGAAGAGAGCATAGGAGAAGGAGAACTCCACCCCAATTCCATGGACATAGACATTACAACAAAGGGGAGAGACATCACCATGGAAATGGCTTCTATAAAGATGCAAAGGCTAGGCTACCTTCGGTCAAGCTTCCTTGTTTTAATGGCTCTAGTGATCCTAATGTATATTTAGATTGGGAGGCTAAGTGTGAACAAATATTTGAGATCCATGAGATCCAAGATGACATAAAGCTTAAGCTAGCCACCTTAGAGTTTAGTGATTATGCCATGAAATGTGGCATGGTGTTGTAAAGGACATTATTTATCACAAGGGTCCTCCCGTGGACTCTTGGAACTCTTTAAAGGATCACATGCGCGTTAGATTTGTACCCCCACATTTAGGAAAGACCTCATGTTGAGACTCCAACGGTTTCAACAAGGCACGCTAAATGTGGATGAATATTGATCCTGCCTGTTGACCGGAACGCTGGAGAATGCCTCGTCAAAGGATCGACGTGCGCACCGCTTCTCACCTTCGTTCCTTCCTGGATCTACTTCAAGAACCTGCAAAGAAACGATACGGCGCCGCTGCGGCCGATCGCACTCCGACGCTCAAGTCAGTGACGGTATCACCAAATACTAAGAACAGAACCGTGCAAATCCTCTCTCACAATCAGCTCTATCACTCGCAAGCGTAAAGTGTATGAACTGAACGTGCGTACCTCAGAAAGTCTGTTAAGAACTCTTATATACCTGGTGGTTTTCTCTCTCCTGGCAGTTACAGACTTGGACACGTGGCTCGCATCCAACTGTACACGTGCCATCATCTGGAGGCTCCCTGACTTGGCGCGCTGCTTCTACTCTCATTTTGGCTAAGTTACTTATGCATGGTACTGCCCAGTGCATAGCTAACTTAGGAGTGCGATCTCTACTGGAACTGGCGAGTTAGGGCCTTCATACACCTTCCCTGTGGTCTCGCCGGCCGCCTTCATAATCTGCTTCTCCTTCATCTTCGGCGATGTGCTTGTTCTGGCGATCTCCGACTGCTTGGTCGCCTGGGTCTACATCTGGCGACTTCATCTTCAACCTGGCGATCGCCTATTCTGGTAAGCTGGAATCGGAACACGCCAACTTAACAACTGGCGACTACACGTGCCTCCCGACTTCCTTCCTTCTGCCAACCTGGCGCCTTGTCAACACGCCTACACTGTAGCAGGATGCCACGTCATCAACCCGACCACCAGGGCGGTACACAAGCCCCCCAGTCTTAAGCGAAGACTTGTCTAGCGAAAAGACTGAAAGAGCCTTCGTTAACACCGATCTACGTGGCACTGACGCAGAATTCCAAGCGATTGTACTTTCTGCTGCTCTGACGCTCCACCAAACCCTTCACCATCGCTCGACACGTGGCTTCATCAACGGCTCTCTTCATTGCCGTTGCGCTTCCTAAAACCATTTCGAAAACCCTTAAACCCATTCGTTCCACTGTTCCATCACTTTCTTCGTGCTTGCAAACGCTCTAACTTCCTCTGCGAAAACTCTCAACGCTCTTCAACGCTCCAGATCACCATCTTCCTCCATCGTCTTCCTGATCATCGAAAGGTAATTACTTTCCTTCATCTGCTGGTTTCCTTGCATTTTCACCGATTGCATCATCCTGTAACTGCTGGTGCATACGCTGTGGGTTGTTTTTCCATTTCTCTTCTGCGTAACTTAGGGCTTTGTCGATCGTCGCAACGAACTCACATTCGTTCGTCTTTCACCTTCCTTCTATGATCGAGTCAGCCTTCGTAACCCCCTGATCATTTTTCCTTTCTTCTTCCTTTGCAGCTGCCATCATGACTCGCACCAAGATTACCCCGAACCCCCCTCCATCAGCACGAAACCTCCTTCACAAGCACACGACTCAACGCAAGTTCGTGGCGCTTCCTCTTCGCAGGCTGAGAGGCCTGCATCTTCCCAATCTGCCTGGCCCAGGCGACTCCACCTAATGCTGGAGGAGCCCCCGTCCCTCTGCCAGACTTCAAAACTTATATCCCTGGGCACCCAACCCTCTAAGAGACGTCCTTGTGAACACGCGGGAGCAGTCTTGCGGCTGACTAAGGGGACGAGGTCTACCAATCGTTTCACAAGGAGCACGACGAAAATGATGGTGCTGCCTTGCCCCGCCGCTCTGCCAGTGTGTGCTGATGACAAAGTAAGCGCCGACGGGCCCTTCTGCTTTGTCTACACACTTTCTTCAAGAAGGTCAAGCTCAGGTTCCCTTCACTCGATTCGAGAGGGAACTTCTGACCGAGCTCAACATTGCTGCCGCCCAGCTTCACCCCAACAGCTGGGCGTTTGTTCGAGCCTTTCAATAACGTGCGCCCACCTGGGGTTGCCCGCGTCGGTGGACGTGTTTTTGTTCCTTTGAGCCAAGCACCCAGGAGACCGCCTGTGGGTCAGCTTGAATGCGATTGCTGGGAGATCCATTTTACCATCTTCCAGCAATCGTACAAAGACTGGAAGGGGAATTTGTCCAAGTACGTGCAAACGACAAGGACACCTCCCTTCTTGATGGTTTCCCCTTGTACTGGGTGGACAAGGGGAAAAAGGAGTCCAAGAGCTGCTTCAGGAGGCCCAGAAGTCCTGATAGCATGGGAGCTTTGGACAGAGACCTTTGTCTCTATTCTGGAAGAGGTGGCGGACGCCAATACATTCCTCACCCCACCTTGATATCCTTCGAATTCTTTGAGACCAGCTAGAATTCCAAATAGGTTAGGACATACACTCTTGTCTTGACATTGCTTCTGTTTATTGTTTCTGGGCGTCTTGTGCGTGCGCAAGACTTTGGTTTTATTTTCTGCATATACTACCTGCTTTGCTGCTTTATTACCTTATGCACTTATTCTTCCCTTGAGTTAACTCATGCATTTTCATTCATGCAGACACATGTTGGGAACATGCTCTCCGACTTGAAGGCGCTCGCCCGAAACCACGGGTTGGCGAC
>NW_027174223.1:0-23559 GCF_000499845.2 Phaseolus vulgaris | reverse complement strand
TTTCCTACCTGTGGGTATCGGGGAGGCGACGCCAGTAACTAACTTTGCCCTCTTCGACTTCGTCTCCCTCCACAGTCTTTCCTACCTGTGGGTATCGGGGAGGTAAACCCCGCTGATATTTTGGTTGGCGACGCTTACGACGTCTCACGCTGGCGTCGCCCTTTGCGTCCTTCCAGGCGACGCCTCGGCGTCTCATGCTGGCGTCGCCTTGGGCGTCGTCTTTACCTTGACATTGACTTTGACCTTGGCCTTGGTCGACGCCTGGGGACAGCGAAGAGCTCAAGGTTTCTGCCGTGCCATCCACGTGGCGTTCTTGTATGGCTGATGGGACGTTCAGTCATTCGACTTGATCCACGTGGCGCTCTTGTATGGCTGATGGGACGTTCAGTCATTCGACTTGATCCTGACTCCTACTGTGCCCCTGACCCACTTTCGACGGCGCATCGTACCACTGGGCATTCTGTCGATACGACGTGTTCTGAGTTTAACCAGGGATGCCAGGGCCACCTTCCATCTTCTGCCACGTGGCTCGATCGTGCGGTGCATCCATTCGCGTCGTTCAATGCTCTAACCAATACTTCTACTTGCGTCGTTTGGCGCTCTAACCGCTTTATTTAACTCTTCAAACTCTGAAACTGTTCTCATCATTTCTGCACTCTTCGTAACCTACTTACACTCTCTCTCTTCTTGCACCCTTTCTTCTTGCACCCTTCTCCTCTCGCGAAGGGTCTTCCAGCGTTCGCTCCCACCATCGCTTGACTACCGGCGGGCCATACGCCTTCGACAATCCCTAATCTTGTTAAAGAATGTCCTCTCATGCTACCTCCCAGGGTCAATCCCAAGGACCTGTACCCTTGGGCTTCGAGTGAGCTTCTTGACGAATGCTCATGCTTACTCGCCACCAGGGCCATAAGGGAACACAAAGGGGATTCATGTTCCTATGATCACCGGCCTTCGCGAGGAGGCATGATGACGACATTGCTGTGCTCCCTTGCACTCTAGGGGAGCCAGTATGTGGAGACGATCGGGCCAACGAAGGGGTCCCCTTCTTCTACTTTTACCAGGTGGTTTTCAAGACCATCGGCGTGCGCCTGCCCTTCTCCCGGTTCGAGAAGGAACTGCTGACGGAGATCAATGCGCTCCGGCCCAGTTATACCCCAACAGCTGGGCCTTTGTCAAAGCCTTTGACATCCTCTTCGGGTTTCTGGGTTGTGCGCCCTCGGTTGACCTCTTTCTTCACTTCTTTGAGGTGAAGAGGCAAAGGCACAACCTCTGGGTAACTCTCAGCAACGTTCCTGGGAAGTTCTCCTACACCCTTCCAAAACTCATTCACCGGGGGAAAGGCCGGTTCTTCAAGATCTGCTGCACTGACCTCGTTCCCACGCCTGGATGGTTTTCCACTGTACTGGGTGAGAGAGGCGAGGGCCCTCAAAACCAAACCCTTCAAGAAGCTGGCTCCAATGACAAATAGCTTGCCGGATTCTTGCTGAGGCGGGAAGTTTTGACTCCGCCACTTGATCAGCTTGGAGTTCAACGCTGGAACTCTCGAAAAGTACATATGTATGAGTCACTGCCCTAGAAACTTCGGCCTTTATTGCTTTCTATCTGTGCATGTCTTGCTTCATGGTGTCTCTGACACATTTATCTCCCTTGGTGCAGGTTCGAAAATAAACCAAGAAGGAGGACACGACTTACCGAGCTCTGCGGGCTGGGATCAGGGCTTCGTCTTCCTCCAGTGCTGACTCCGATGGCCACTGAAGAAGTGGCTCGTTTGTGTTTTGCATGAGTTGTAATATTTGCCCTAACGCTTACGCCCATTGTATCGAACATTGCTTGTAACATCAACTTTTCTATACCATACTTGATTTTTTGCAACGCCGCTTTACTTTGCATACGTTTCGCATATTGTGCGCTTTTCCTTCTTGATTTCCTCAACGACGCCTGTACAGGCGACACCTTCTTCTTGGGACGCCTTCTCTCTGGCGACGCCTTCTCTTGGCGACGCCTTCACCTAGGCGACGCCTTTCTTTGGCGACGCTTCACCTAGGCGACGCCTTCTTGGCGACGCCTCACATACTTCAAACGGAGAAAATAAAGGCTGAAAACCAAGGCACGACTTTTTCTCAAACTTGTTTTTTCTTTTATTCGGGTGACCTCATTAAAAAACCCCCGAGAGGGAAAAAGAGTGTCCCCTTCAACTAAATTGTTACATGGCTGCTTACATAAGTCAACTAAAATAAAATTTTAAGTTGGCTGCATTCCAACTGCGCGGGATAGGACCTCCATCCAAGGTCTCTAGGCTGTACGAACCGTTGCCCTTAGCCTCAGTAACTCTGAAGGGTCCGGTCCACTTGGGAGACAGCTTATTCTCCAGCTCGTATGGGTGGCCTTCCTCATCACTAGGTCGCCGATCTGAAACTGTCGCGGCTTTACCTTAGAGCTATATTGCCGCTCTACTCTTCTCTTCATCGCTTCAGCTTTTATTCTGGCTTCTTCCCTGGCCTCGTCTAGTAGATCCAGGTTTACCCGCCTTTCTTCATTGGATTCCTCCACCACAAAGTTTTGAAAACGTGGTGAGCTTTCATGTATTTCTACCGGAATCATCGCGTCCGACCCGTACACCAAACTGAAAGGCGTCTCCATGGTAGAGGATTGGGGCGTGGTGTGGTATGCCCATACGATCCTTGGTACCTCTTCCGCCCACGCCCCTTTGGCTTTCTCTAACCTTCTCTTTTAACCCCTCAGCAGAACTCTGTTTGCTGACTCCACTTGCCCGTTGGTCTGGGGGTGTTCAACCGATGCGAACACTTGTTTGATTCCTACCTCAGCACACAGATTTCTCAACTGCTGACTGGCAAACTGGGTCCCGTTATCGGATATCAAGCGCCTAGGTACGCCAAAGCGGCACACAATGTTCTTCCACACAAAATGTGTACCTTGTGCGCAGTGATCTGTGCTACGGGCTCTGCCTCTATCCACTTGGTGAAGTATTCGATGGCGACGATCAAATACTTCATCTGCCTGATTGCCAGTGGGAACGGGCCCAGGATGTCGATTCCCCATGTATGGAAAGGCCACGGGCTGTATATGGATCGCAATTCTTCTGGCGGCGCCTTGTGCCAGTCGGCGTGCTTTTGGCATTGCCTGCAGCTGGGCGTGTCGCGTGCAGTCCTCTTTTACTGTTGGCCAGAAGAAACCTGCGCGTATTACCTTGGAGGCTAGGGACCTTCCCCCTACGTGGCTCCCGCAGATGCCTTCGTGTAGCTCCGCCATTATCCTGGTGCACTCGTCGCCACTTACGCACGTTAGGATAGGGTGAGTGAAACCGTGCCTGAACACACCCATCCACCAAGTATATCTTGCGGCATTTCTTTTGACCTTTTACCCTCTTCAGGCTCCACTGGGAGAGCCCCATCCGCCAGGTATCGCTTGTAGGGCGTCATCCAGGTGTCTCCCTCGGTTAAACACATACCTGCATTTGCTCTCCCTCGGGCACATCCGCGTACGTGCTGATGCGGGGCACCCTCTGCGTATCTTGGGTCAAAGAGCAATGACTCCTCGGCCTTCCCTTGTTGTATAAATCTGGAGGAATCCACCTGTTGTTTCCACGAATCTACGCGGAGCTTTGAGAGTCTCTTGGATCACTGTCCTTTGTCTACCCCCCTTGCCTGAGCTGGCCAGCTTTGCAAGCAGGTCAGCTCTGGCATTCTGCTTCCTTGGGACATGTATCAGCTCAAGAGCGTTGAATGCTCCTTCAACAACTGGACGTATTTCAGATATGCCGCCATCTGTCGGTCCTTCGCCTGGAACTCACCCGACACCTGCCCCGTAATCAGTTGGGAGTCGCTTTTCACCAGGAGGTTCTCCACACCCATCTCCTTGGCCAGGAGCATTCCTGCTATTAGGGCTTCATACTCCGCCTGATTTGTTACTTGCCTTAAAGGCGAAACGCAGAGCTTGCTCAATCAGTATGCCGTTGGGTCCCTCCAAGACTATTCCCGCACCGTCCCTTGTTGGTTGGAAGAGCCATCAACCGAGAGCAGCCACTGCGAGCCCACTTCCACCTCTGCTCACTCCGGGCGAAAGTTCCGCTATAAAATCTGTGTATACCTGCCCTTTGATGGATCCTCTAGGCTCATACTGGATGTCGATTTCTGACAGTTCCACCGCCCAGCGCACCATTCTTCCCGCCACGTCAGGCTTCTGCAGCACCTTCTGTATAAGGAGGTTTGTCATCACCACCACCGTGAAGCTGTGGAAGTAATGACGGAGCCTCCTGGCAGAAAACACTACGCTAGCGCTGCCTTCTCCAGCGCTTGTTATCTCGTCTCAGCTCCTTGTAATGCCTTGCTTACAAAATAGATGGGCTTTTGACTCTGGTCCTGCTCCTGGACTAACATAGAGCTGATAGCCCGCTCCGTTACAGTAAAATATAACCGGAGGGGCACGCCTGTTACCGGTTTGCCAGAGGACCGGTGGCGTCGCCAGGTACTCCTTTAACTTAATGAAAGCCGCTTCGCATTCGTCAGTCCATGCAAAGGGACTGTTTCTCTTGAGGCACTGGAAATATGGATGCCCCTTCTCTCCCCCGGCGGAAACAACTTGAAAGCGCCGCCATCCGCCCTGTCAGCTGTTGCACTTCCTTTACCGACGTCGGGCTTCGCATGGCGATAATCGCTGCGCATTACATAAAACCAGAACTTACCGGCCTCTACCCCCGAAAACACACTTCTCAGGGTTTAACTTGAGGCGGTACTTGGATATTGTGACGAACAACTCCTCTAGATCCGCCATGTGCTGCGCCCTATCCTGCGACGCCACCACCATGTCGTCTACATAGGCGTACACATTCCTCCCGAGCATGGGCGCCAGGACCTTGTCCATTAACCTTTGGTATGTGGCGCCCGCATTTTTCAGCCCAAAAGGCATCACCTTATAGCAGTAACTGCAGGTCTCAGTCATGAATGCAGTTTTGTTCTCATCTCTCGGGTGCATCTTGATCTGGTTGTACCCTGAGAAGGCGTCCAGGAAACTCAGCACCTTGCTGCCGGACGCACTGTCCACCAAGGCGTCGATGCTGGGGCAGCGGTACGAGTCCTTTGGGCACGCCTTATTCAAGTCTGTGAAGTCCACGCACATCCTCCACTTTCCATTCACCTTTTTCACCAAGAGACATTGGCAAGCCACTCAGGGTATTGAATCTCCCTGATGTGGCCAGCCCTCAACAACTTCTGCGTTTCGTCCTTCACCACCTGCTGTCGCTCCTCATTGAACATTCTCCTTCTCTGGCGCACGAGGCGGACCGTGGTGTCCATGCTGAGGTGGTGACACAGGAAATCAGGGTCGATACCGGGCAATCCGAGGCGGACCATGCGAAGGCATCCCAGGTGGCGCGAAATCAACTTCTGCCACCCGTTCAACAGCTTCTGCGTTTCGTCCTTCACCACTTGCTGTCGCTCCTCATTGAACTTTCTCCTTCTCTGGCGCACGGGGCGGACCGTGGCGTCCATGTTGAGGTGGTGACACAGGAAATCAGGGTCGATACCGGGCATATCCGAAGCGGACCATGCGAAGGCATCCAGGTGGCGCGAAATCACTTCTGCCACCCCTTCCTGTTCTTCCGGGCTCAGCAAACTTCCTAACTTGAATGTCTTGCCGCCATTCTCCCTTTCTACGGCATTAGCCGCTGGCTGTTCCCTGCTATCATCCTCGACGGGCACCGCCTCTTTCATGGGCGCCGCGTCGTCAGGGCCTTCCTCCATGGGTGCATCTGCTTCGGGCGTCGCCCTCGCCGGTATGGCCTCATTAGGCGTCGACCCAGCGGGCGTCGCCTCAATCATCGTCGTGTCCGCGCTCGACGGACGTTCATATACCATGAACACGCCTCTCTTCGTTTTCAGGCTGTTCTCATAGCATTTCCTTGCCTCCTCCTGGTCTGACTTGATGACTATCACCTTGCCACTGAGGTCCGGCAGCTTCATCTTCATGTGGCGTGTGGAGGACACCGCGTTCAAACGGTTTAATGCCGGCCTGCCCAGCAAATATTGCAGGCGGAGTTGGCGTTCACGACCAGGTACCGGATGCTTCGGTACGCGAGCCCTCTCCATCCGTGAACGTAGTCCTCAACTCCAGGTAACCTCGGACTTCCACCTGGTTATCCGCAAACCATACAGGCACCCCGTGTAGGGCCTCAACAGGTCGGAGGACAACCGTAACTTATTAAATGTCGACAAGAACATGACGTCCGCCGAACTTCCCTGGTCGACAAGAACTCGGTGCACCTTTCTCCCGCTGTGACTACCGAAATGACACGGGTCATTGTCGTGCGGCACCACGTCTCGGAGGTCCCCTCTCGTGAATACGAGGTCCGACTCCCACGGCTCACCCAAGATCCTTTCTTCAATCGAGTTGACCCCCCTCGCGTATTTCTTTCGTTGGGAGGCGGTGGGTCCCCCGCCGGAAAAACCTCCAGCTATGGTATGAACCTCGCCGAGAACTGCGTCTCGTGTGCTGGTTCTCCGCTGGCGGCGGCAAGGTGGCGGTCGTTGTGGGCTCCGCGACATAATCCTTCAAAAACCCAGTTCTCACCAGCTCATCTAGCTGGTAACCCAACGACAGACAGTTATCAATGTGGTGCCCGAAAGGCTCGTGGAACTCACACCAAGAGTCTTTGCGAGGCCCTAACGCCTTGTCAGTTTTCGCCGGTCGCCTCAGCCGCTCAGCTATATAGGCACGACGATCAGGTCCTTCAGCTCCACCACAAAGTTGTACCTCGCCGATCTCGCTCTTTCTCTGGCCGGGCGATCGCCTCCCGCTGGACCTCGGGGTTGGGGCTTTCTGGCCTCGTAGGGGCGTCTCGCATCTAGCTTCTTTCTTCCCGTCGTGGTCTCATTGACCCTGACGGGTTGAGCTCGCGCCGGTCCCCTCGGGCGTGAGGGTACGACGCTGGTGCGCTTCACGCACACCTCCCCTTTAGAAGCAATATGTTCTACCGCCCGATGCCGTAGCTCAGCGAAAGTCCTAGGGCGGTTGCGAATGATGGATTCTCCAAAAGGACCAGGGCATACGCCTTTCACAACGCGTACACGATCATAGGCTCCTCTGTCGTACCAACCTTCACGACCTGGGCCCCGAAGCGATTGATGTATTCCTTCAGGGTCTCCCCTTGATACTGCTTCACATCAAACAAATCGTAGGAGACCGGCGGCGGGGCCTTGTTTGCTAAGTATTGTTCCTGAACAATCGTGACAATTGGCGGAAAGATGTGATATGACCGTCCGGGAGGCTGATGAACCAGTCCATAGCCATCCCAGTCAAGGTACTCATAAAGAGCTTGCACTTGGCAGCGTCAGAACCGCCTACCAGGACCATCTGTGTGTGAAATGCAGCAAGGTGCGTCTCAGGGTCCTCCATCCCGGTGAAGATCACCTTGGGCCCCGCGAACGTGTTCGGGATCACTGCATCCAGGATCTCCTGCGAGAAGGGAGTCGAAAACTCCCTTGGTGGGGAATGGTTCTCCATCTCGTCATGTCCACGTTGCCCCCGATCATTTCTCAGACCCCGGCGCAACTCCTCATTTACGCGGCGGAGCTCTTCATTCCTCTCATGCGAGGCTTCGAGATCTGCCTGCATGCGTTCCTGTTCCATCTTCGACTCCGCCATATCCTGCTGCAGCCCCCTCATTATCTCCAGGACCTGTTGCATGGATAGTTCTGCTGGGGCTGCGCGTGCTGTACTCGTCTGGTGGGGGCCATTGTCACTCCAACCTCTTCCAACGTTACTCTAACTTGGTAAGATCTTCTCGAACTTATGATGGACTGATGTTTTATATCGGCCCATGGTGGGCGCAAAATGTTCCGTCCGGTTGACTGGGACGTCTTCGTGCGCGACCTCAATCGTCAGCTAGGGACTCCTTCCCACTGGTTACCTGTGGATTCCTGCAAAAAAGAGGACAAAGGGGCGCCCTAGCGGCCGTTTGCACTCCGACACTCAAGTCAGCCAGCAAGAAACACCAAAACTGTGCACCTCCGTATTTGAGCACCGCGTATGGCACTCCGAAGGTGGTAAAAAGAACTGTGTATTGTGTGTATATTCTCGCTCTGGCAAAGAACCTCTTTTCCAGTCCCTTGTGCGTAGCCCTACGACTTCGAGCAAGCAACTGGAGTGTATTCTGGGAAATTTGCCAAAACTTCGAACCTCATTCCCAACATTCCTAGCGCTATTTAATCTACCCAAGCATTTAAAGCGCCTTAAAGCGCTTTTAATATAAAACGTAACGCACTTAATTAAGGCGTCTAATTAGAAATTGTAGCGCATTTAAGACGTTGAAACGCTTGGGAGCCTTTATAGTACCTGAAACGCTCGAAACAGAAACTGTATTGAATGACTTTAATTAACTGGTACCTGACTAAAGGGTGTTTCTATTCTGACCTGGCTGTCGTACACGTGGAGGCCTCACGACGCCATGACCCCATCTGGGGGGCGTTTCTACCCATCTGGGGACGTTTCTATGTGTGAGTCCTCCTGCCTGGGAGTGCTACTGCGCAAGGGGTGACTTTTTGGGTGCCAACTCACGCCCCAATCATCTAGTCACTCACTTTGAGAGCGTATCTGCCTTCCTCTCGTACCCTGCACCCGGCGGCCCTGGGCGTGACCCTCCTCTTGAGTCGTATCTGTCCCAAAGGCGTCTCTGGGGCGGCAGGGGTACTTCACGAGTCAGGCTGCCCTACACTGGTGCTGTCATTATGGCCTTGAAGCCACCTTTCTATTCTCTTTATCACTACCCCGGATCATCGGGACCTGAGGCTGTCCCACGGCGTCGCTCCCTCCATGGTCTTTCCTACCCATGGGTATCGGGGAACCACACTGTGATTGCCTTGCTTTAGTAATGTTTTATCTGGCGACGCCCTGGTTGGGCGACGCCTTCACCTAGGCGACGCTTTGCTTTGGCGATGCTTCTTCTTGACGACGCTGGCACTTGGCGTCTCTTCATCTAGGCAACGCCTTGTGTTGACTTTGACTCCTGGCGTTGACTTTGACCTTGACTTAGTCAACGCCAGGATAAGGGACGGTACATAAAACATCTTTAGATATTAGTTTTAGAACATTCTAGTAGATGACCCTTCATCCTTCACTTTAGGCGCTAAAAAAGTGCATATTCATATTCCAACTCAAGTTGACTCCATAACATGTCTATGAGACATCTATATCTTGTTATTGGAATCATATCACAACGCCTCAGGCTGTAAGATGCTGAGCTTTTTGAATGCATTCTCGGGGTACAACCAGATCAAGATGCATCCCCTTGATGAGTGTAAAAACGAAATTCATGATCGAGACATGTTGTTACTGCTATAAGGTCATGTCGTTCGGGTTGAAGAATGCAGGCGCCACCTACCAAAGATTGATGGACAGGATCCTTGCACCTATGCTGGGTAGGAATGTGCAGGCCTACGTAGACGACATGGTGGTGACTCTCATGAGAGAGGGCGGTACACAACTGATCTGGAAGAGCTGTTCGCCACAATAGCCAAGTACCGCCTCAAGCTGAACCTTGAGAAGTGCGTCTTCAGGGTCGAGGCGGGTAATTTTAGGTTTTTACTCACCGAGCGGGGAATAGAGGCGAACCCTGACAAGTGTGCGACGATTCTGGTAATGAGGAGTCCCGCCTCGGTGAAAGAGGTGCAACAGTTGACGGGGCGGATGACCGCTTTGTCCAAATTCGTATAAGTTGGAGGAGACAAGGTGATGGAAGAGGCCCAAGCCCATGATAGAAAAAAGCCCAAGCCCAAGCCCAAATACAAGTTCAAGCTTCAGCTCAAGCCCAACAAATAGAAGATATGGGCCAACTAAGCATCATTGGATGTATTTCTTTTGTAATTACTTTTGAGTATTTTTAGTAGAACATAAAGGGAGGTGTAGATATAAATATAAGAGGTGCAAATGTATAAAGCTAAGCCACACCTTCCATGTGACATAAAAAGAAGGTGTAGGTGTAGATTAGGAGGTGCCAAAAAAAAGAAACCAAGTCACACTTTCCTTGTGACTAGGAATTGGCTCCAAATTCAAATGCTTCTCATTTGAATTTCCCTCCACTTTCTTTTGAATTTCCAGCCCTCTAAAACACTATAAATAAGAGGGCTTGGCTCATGTATTTGCAAGATTGAATAGAGTATTGTTATGCTGCCAATTTAGTGCCATACATTACTCCTTGCCTAGCTTCTAGGTTTTAATCTTCATTTCACCTCCTTCAAAGGGGCTGGCCGAACCTCCCCATTTCCACACTCTTCATGCACCTTCAAGGTCACCACACCTCTTAGGAGGACCTTGTTCATCTCTTCCATTAAGCTTCCACACCATCTTCAACCAACATCCAAGAAGAGCTCATAGGAAATCCATCACAAGGGGCATCCTTACTTCCAGTGCTTAAAAAGAAACAGTAGGTTCGTATGACCGAGGAGTGCGAGGTGGCATTCCTCAAGCTCAAGGAGTATCTGGCGGTCCTCCTGTGCCCTGTAAGCCACAGACAGGCGTGGCCCTTCGGTTGTACTCTGCGGTGACCGAATGGCGATCAGTGCTGTGCTGATTCAGGAGCAGGACCAGACCCAGAAACCTATATACTTTGTAAGTAAGGTCTTGCAGGGGCCGGAGGCGAGGTATCAATCTTTAGTGAAGGCGGCTTTGGCGGTGTTGTTCTCGGCCAGGAGGCTCCGTCACTACTTCCAAAGCTTTACAGTGGTAGTAATGACAGACCTCCCCATCCAGAAGGTGTTGCAAAAGCCAGATGTCGCAGGGAGGATGGTCCGCTGGGCAGTGGAGCTATCTGAGTTTGATATCCAGTACGTGGACTTCTTGGCGGAGCTCTCGCCAGGAAGCACACAACAAGAGGAAGAGATGGGCTCCCAGTGGGTGCTCTCGGTGGATGGGTCTTCCAATCAGCAAGGGAGTGGAACTGGCGTGGTCCTGGAGGGGCCAAACGGTTTGCTGATAGAACAGGCCCTGAGGTTTGCGTTCAAAGCAAGCAATAACCAAGCAGAATACGAGGCCCTAATAGTTGGGATGCTCTTAGCCAGGATATGGGTGCGCGGAGCTCTGGCGAAGAGTGATTCACAGTTGGTCACGGGGCAGGTGACCGAGGAGTACCAAGGCCAAAGATCCACAAATGGCGGCATATTTGAGATATGTCCAAGTGCTGAAAGGGGTGTTCGAGTGGGTCCACGTCCCGAGAGAGCAGAATGCCCGAGCTGACCTGCTCGCCAAGTTGGCCAGCTCAGGCAAGGGGGGAAGGCAGAGTTCGGTCATCCAGGAGACCCTCAAGACGCCACGAACGTTTGTGGCGGATAACAGGGTGGATGTCCTCCAGATCAGCATATTCAAACGAAGGCCGAGGAGTCATTGGTCCTTGATTCAGGACACGGCGAGGCCCCCAGCATAAGTGTTTTACCTGGCCTCGCCAAAAGAAGATAACCCCTTGCAGGTGTGTGTTCTGGAAGAAGGGGACATGTGGATGACGCCCTATAGGCGCTACATCGCGGATGGGATCCTCCCAGCAGAGCCCGAAGAAGGCAAGAAGATAAAGAGAAATTCTGCGAGGTATACTCTCGTGGATGGGGCACTATTCAGACACGGGTTCACGCACCTGATCTTAACATGCGTGAGCGGAGATGAGTGCACAAGGGTAATGTCTGAGCTCCATGAAGGGATTTGTGGAAGCCACGTAGGGGGAAGGTCTTTGGCCTCCAAGGTGGTCTGTGCAGGCTTCTACTAGCCGACGGTGAGGGAAGACTGTGTAAGGTACGTCCAGCGGTGCAAGCAGTGCCAATTGCATGCCGACTGGCACAAGGCGCCACCAGAAGAGCTTAGGTCAATTTACAGCCCATGGCCTTTCCACACGTGGGGAATTGACATTCTGGGGCCCTTCCCGTTAGCAATAAGGTAGATGAAGTACTTGATAGTTGCTATTGAGTACTTCACAAAGTGGATAGAAGCAGAGCCGGTGGCGTAGATCACCGCACACAAGGTACAGACACTTTGTCTGGAAGAATATTGTGTGTCGCTTCGGTGTACCGAGGCGACTTGTCTCAGATAATGGTACTTAGTTCGCCAGCCAGCAGCTGGGCAAGCTATGCTCAGAGGTAGGCATCAAGCAAGTGTTCGCATCTGTCGAACACCCCAGAAAAACAGATAGGTGGAGTCCGCCAACAAAATTTTGTTGAGGGGGTTGAAGAGGAGGCTCGAGAAAGCCGAAGGAGCTTGGGCGGAGGAGGTGCCGAGGATAGGATAGGCTTATCACACCACGCCCCAGACTTCCACCATGGTGACGTCGTTCAGTCTAGTGTACGGGTCGGATGCCATGATCCCAGTAGAAATTCACGAGAGCTCACCGCGCTTCCAAAGCTTCGTGGCTGAGGAGTCCAACGAGGAGAGGAGGGTGAATCTAGATCTGTTGGACGAAGCTAGGGAAGAAGAGAGAATAAAGGCTGAGGCCGTGAAGAGAAGAGTAGAGCATCAGTACAACTCCAAGGTAAAGCCGCGGTAGTTCCAAGTGGCTAACTTGGTCATGCGGAAGGCTCATCCATATGAGTTGGAAAACAAGCTGTCTCCTAAATGGACCGGGCCCTTCAGGTAACCGAGGCTCGGGGAAACGGGTCGTACAAGCTTGAGACTCTGGAGAGAGGCCCCATCCGCGTACTTGGAATGCGACAAACTTGAAGTTTTATTTCAGTTAAAAACTCTATGTAGTATACAGTTTAAGGGGACACTCCTTTTCCCTTTCGGGGTTTTTTATTGAGGTCACCCAAGTAAAAATCAATTTGAGTATACATTGTCTTAAGTTTTCCTCATTACAATGTAAAGAACGCTAAAAGGAAATGACGTGGTTCAGTAAGAAACGAACCCACCACCATGGTGTTTAGACACCTCAGCAGGAGGGACGCAGATATCTCCTTTGGGCATGGACACCAAGCGCGCAAACCGCCTCGGATGTTTAGACACCCCGAAGGGAGTGGCGGGGGGGCGCACTCTTCGGGCGTGGCGTCGAGTGCGAAAGGTAAGCATAACCTAGTTAAAATTCGGGCGTCTTTTCCCTGGGCAGGAGTTAACGGATTGCTTCGGGACGCCTCCTCCCAGGTGAGAACGACTAACCCCGGTTGCCTTGATGTTTAGACACCTCGCAAGGAAGTGGCGGGGGGCGCCTC
The DNA here is from genome assembly GCF_000499845.2 of Phaseolus vulgaris. NCBI lineage: Eukaryota > Viridiplantae > Streptophyta > Magnoliopsida > Fabales > Fabaceae > Phaseolus > Phaseolus vulgaris. The sequence goes on along the minus strand of NW_027174223.1, from coordinate 10,363 downwards.
CTTCGAGCGTGGGCATCAGGCAGAAAGGAAGTTCGGAGCAGTGGGGAGCCAGACGACTTGGTGCAGATACATGCCAGATAGAAGAAACGCCATCCTTCGGGAAACCTTCTCCTTGGGCGTAACACCAAGTCCTGGTCATATTGGTGTTTAGACACACCGGGGACGAAACGACACTGCTTTCAGTAGGCCTCTCCTCGGGCGTGGGCACCAAGTACATTGACCGCCTTGGTGTTTTAGACACACCGAGGACGAAACGACATTGTTTTCCTAGCAGGCCACTCCTCGTGCGTGGGCACCAAGTGCGAAGAGATAAGGTCTAGTTGCCTTAGTGTTTAAACACACCGGGGACGATACGACACTGCTTCTAGCAGGCCTCTCCTTGGGCGTGGGCACCAAGCGCAACTTTGTCCCAAGTGTCTAAACACACTGAGGACGAAACGACCTTGCTCTCGGAAGGTCTCTCCTCGAGTGTGGGCACCAAGTATGAGTAAGTAGGCTTCGGCCAAGATAAGTCCTCCTTCGCCTCTGAGCGATGTCGAGGCCAGGGAAGATAAGTCCTTCTTCGTCTTTAAGCGATGTCGAGGCCAGTAGCACCATCAGCGGTAGGCGCCTCGGTGCCACGAAGGTTGAGCGAAGATTAAGTTAAGAGATTCATATAAGTCAAGAAGATTAAGAGCAAGCGAAGGGTAGGCACATTTGGCTTCGTTAGAAAGGTAAGAAGGGAAAGCGCGTGCTACCTATAGTTCGAGAAAGAAAACAAGCTAAGCAAAGCAGAAATCAAAGTAAACAGCAGAAGCATCCTTGAAGCAGTAAAACAAGAGTTAAAATCAGTTGAGCTGTTGACATCATGATATGATTCCACTAGCAAAGTAGAGATGATTCTTTGACATTTTATGGAATCAACTTGAGTTGGAGAAAGAATAGGCACTTTTAATAGAATTGGATCAATGTTCTATGTTTCAAGAACTCACCAAAACTTGCACCAAACTCACATGGAAGATCCATCTATTGCCAATTGAACCGATTAAAATGTGTTTAAAAGCAAAAGAATCGAATAGAATGCTTCAAATATAGAATTGAACCGAACAAACAAGCTAGAACAGAAATGAACCGAACATAAAGTGGAAAGGAAGCACAACACCGAATAGAAAGAAGCTTAAGACATGTTTAAAATTTCGTAAAGCATGGAAAATGAAATGCAAGATGAAGGAGAGAAGAACTTATGGAGTTGAAGAGCTTGACTAGTGATCACGCCACTTGGAGTATGAAGGATCCAAGATAAGTGAGCAAATGCTGCCACTTGAGAGAGCCAAGGCACCCAAGATAAGACAAGGTAGAGGAGAAAACAAGTTCTCACACAATTCTCTCTTAATTTGAGTAGAGTTTCTCTAATTCCAATTTCAAATCTGAATTTTACAAGAGCCCACACCTCTATTTATAGTGTGAGGGTACTGGAAAATAGGTGGGAAAATTCAAATAAAACTCATTTGAAATTCCCACCAAAAACAAGTCACATGGGAGGTGTGACCTTTTTCTACTATGACACCTCCTAAAAACTACACCTACACCCCCTACTAAGTCACATGGACAATGTGACTCTCTCTAATACATTCACACCTATTTATTTAATATCCACACCTCCTACAAGAGTCATTCAAATGATGCTCTTTTATTTAATGCTTGGCCTTGCCCCTCATGGTTTGGACTTGGGCTTCTTGGGCTTGGGCTTTGGGCTTGGGCCTCATCTTTTGCAAAGACTAATAAGAAGAACTTTAAATGCTTTGGCCCTTGTCCATTTCTTCTATTGATAACATCTTTTTGATTCTCATCAAGGGGGGTGAATTATTTAAAGAGGGTTTTCACAAACTTTTTAGTCTAGAATGAAATTCTTTGTAAGAAACCAGATTAGGAATTCAGTTTGCCAAGAAACAAAGCTCAAAACAGTAAAGCACCAGAAAAACAATCAGTTGTTTCGTAGAAACAATCGGTTGTTTATACCAGTAAAAATAACAACAACTGAATTTAAAGAGTTTAAGGAAGAGAGAGATGCACAAACAGTTTATACTGGTTCACTCTTAAACCAAAAGCTACATCCAGTTTCCCAGAAACAACTGGGGAATCCACTAGGTAATTAAAACCAGATTACATACACACACCACCAAAGAAGTGACCTTGATCCCCTCAAGAAACACACTTCCTTTGGCTCAACACACACACACCAAAAATGTTGATCTTGACAACCTCAAGAGAACACAACCCTTCTTGGCTTTACAACACCAGAATGTACAAAGTTCTTAGAACGAATTACACTGATACAGAATCAACTGAAATCAATACAAAGTAATCCTATTCCACTTCTTTCTTGAATAATCAAAGCTCAAAGTGAAAACTCAAATATTTGAAAAGCTCTTTGAAAAACTCAAATATGTTTTTCTTTCTTGTTGTTTGTTATAAAACATTAATAAACTATTTATAGCTTACAAATCTTGGTCAAAGCATTAAAAGCAGGAGCGTATTCAGTTATAAAATCATTTAAATATCACTTAACTAACAAAACTGTTTATGTTAGGATTTCCAACAAACAATCGGTTGAAAGAGCGAATCAATCGGTTGTTTTGGTTTGACAGCAAGTTAACCATCCAAAACAGTTTTCAAACTTTTTCAAAAACACCTAAGTATAAAAAATCGGTTGTTTCAACAAAACAACAAGTTGTTTTTCACTTAGTTTAAAAAAAACTTTAAACTTAAAAGATTTGAAAACACACAAGCTTTAGATTCAACAAAGAGTGGATTACAAGATAAGCTACCCCAGATCCTACTCTAAAGCACATCAGCAACTTCAAGCAACTTCATCCTTCCATCAAACACAAGGATAAGGATTCTTCAATGCTTTGAACACACTTGATTCAACAATTTCCCCCTATTTGATGAAGACAAATCCCTGGTTGTTTGTGTTGAACTTTGATTGAATCTGAAGCATTCCCTGCAAAAATAGTATATATACAATCTAGTGTATCTTACCGCAGTAGGTTAGTTTTTCACATTTACAAAGCAATATTAGACAAATAATCGATTGTTTGCACGAATCAATCGGTTGTTTCTGTCAGCAGAAGCAAAAACAGCTTTGATTTCAGAGTTTCCAGCAGTTTAAAACAATTTTCCAGAGAAAGACACACAAGAACCAATCAATTCTCCCCCTATTTGTCTTCACAAATAGACTGTAACAGTTATATACCAGTTTAGGAAAGATTTTGAGAGTCAAGAATGCGTAACTCATTTATCAAAAAGAAGAACCTTTCTTTTGGTAGTGGTTTTGTGAAAATATCAGCCAGTTGCAGTTTTGTCTCAATGAACATCACTTCACAGTCTCCATTGTTCAAATGATCCCTTATGAAATGATGGCGAATCTCAATGTGCTTAGTTCTTGAGTGCTGAATCTGATTTTTGGTAAGATTTATGGCACTTGTGTTGTCACACATCAAAGGAACCTTGCTAATCTTAAATCCAAAATCTGCAAGTTGCTGTTTAAGCCAGAGAATTTGTTCACAGCAGCTTCTAACAACATTGTATTCAACTTCTGCAGTAGAGAGAGCCACACAAGCTTGCTTCTTACTATGCCATGAAATGAGACTTGAACCAAGAAGGTGGCAAGTTCCACTTGTGCCTTTTCTGTCTAGCTTACACCCTGTAAAATCAGAATCTGAATAGCCAATTAAATGTATAGGAGAGTGAGAAGGATACCATAGACCAACATTTGTTGTTCCTTTGAGATATTTCATAATCCTCTTTGCAGCTTTGAAGTGGGATTCCTTTGGATTTGCTTGATATCTTGCACAAAGACATACCACAAACATTATATCCGGTCTACTTGCTGTGAGGTAGAGCAATGAGCCAATCAAACCTCTATATTTTGTTTGATCTACCCCTTTTCCAGCAGCATCTGCATCCATATAACAACTTAATGGCATAGGTGTGTTTGCTTCCTTGCAACTTTCCATTTCAAACTTCTTGAGAATTTCTTTGCAATACTTTGATTGGCATAGAAAGATTCCATCCTTTGTTTGCTTGACCTGCAATCCAAGAAAGAAAAAAAGTTATGTTGAACAAGATGCTTTGATGTCTCCAAATCCAAGAGGAAAGCTTGAAGACCTTGTGTGTGTGTTGTCTAGTTGTTTGAAACTTGTTAATTCACTCCTTAAGTTTATCCAAGTACATTTGAATCTTTAACATTTTGAAAAGATGTGTTTTCTAAAAAGCTGTCAAAAATTCGAACAGGTTGTTTTTCAAAACAACAGGTTGTTTTACCTTAGCTGTTTTTGAAAAACTTGGTTGACTTTGCTGTCAAACCAAAACAATCGATTGTTTCGACAAAACAACGATTGTTTTCCTGCAAACCTTAATAGAATTCTTTTAAGCGGTTTTAATATGTTTTAAATATGATCCTAACTAACTTGGCTCCTTTATTAAATGCTTTTGACCACTTGGTGGGTCTATATAAAGGTGGTTTTACGCTCCTAATCTTGGAGTAACAGAAAGACTTTATCAAAACAGTTTTTCCAAGATTTGAAAGAGCTTTGGATCATTCTAAAGTGTGTGGAATAGGATTGGGTTGTAATTCCGAACTTTAAGCTTTGTAATACCCAGGTGTATTCTATTCCCTTCTTGATTACTGTATTTCTGTAGTTGTGTTGCAAGGAATGTTGTGTGTTTTGAGGTGTTCAAGATCAACATTGTTGGTGTGGTTTGCCAAAGGTAGTGTGTTTCTTGAGGGGTTCAAGGTCACTACTTTGGTGTGTGGTGTTTGTAATCTGGTTTTGATTGCATAGTGGAATACCCAGTGGTTTCTAGGGACTGGATGTAGCTCTTGGTGTAAGAGTGAACCAGTATAAATTGCTTGTGTGCTTATCTATTTCCCTTATTTCACATATATTTGTTTTAAGCTGTTTTTATTAACTGCTGATAAAAACAACCGATTGTTTCGACAAAACAACCGATTGTTTTTCTAATATCATCTTAAAACAGTTTGGGTATTTGTTTCCTTGATTCTTTTCTCTGTAATTCAGCATTGATTTTCATTATACTTCAAAGTTTGCGAAAATCCCTCTTAAACAATTCACCCCTCCTCTCGTTTAAGGCCATATATTCTAACAAGTTCCCCATCATAGACATTTCAAACTCACCTTTCATAACTGCCACAAATTCTTCACACAAGCTATCTCGTGTAGCACCAAGATGATGTCATCAACATAGATTTTGTTCCGTCCGGTTGACTGGGACGTCTTCGTGCGCGACCTCAACCGTCAGCTAGGGACACCTTCCCACTGGTAGCCTGTGGATACCTGCAAAAAAAGGACAGAGAGGCGCCCTAGCGGCCGTGTGCACTCCGACGCTCAAGTCAGCCAGCAAGAAACACCAAAAACTGTCCACCTACGTGTCTGAGCACCGCATGTGGCACTCTGAGGTGGTAAAATAACTGTTATATGTTGTGTTCTCTCCTTCAGGCAAAATATTCCCCAGTCACTTGTACGTAACTTGAAGCACGAGCAAGCAACTAGAGAGTTCTCTGGTCAATTTGCCGAAAGTTCCAACCCTCGTTCCAACATTCTCTGCGCTATTTAAACTACCCAAGCATTTAAAGCGCCTTAAAGCGCTTTAATCACAAACGTAACGCACTCATTAAAGCGCTTAATTAGAAAACATAGCGCATTTAAGATGTTTGAAACGCTCGGGAGCCATTATAGTACCTGAATGCTCGAAAGGGATGAATGACTTTTAATTACCTGGCACCTAACTGAAGGGTGTTACCATTCTGGCATGGTGTTGTACACGTGGAGGGCCTCACGACGCCGTGACCCATCTGGGGGCGTTTCTACCCATCTGGGGACGTTTCTACGTGTGAGTCCTCCTGCTTGGGAGTGCTACTGCGCTAGGGGTGGCTTTTTGGGTGCCAACTCATGCCCCCAAGTATCTAGCCACTTACTCTGAGAGCGTATCTGCCTTCCTCTCGCACCCTGCACCCGATTACCCTGGGCGTGACCTTCCTCTTGGGTCGTATCTGTCCCGAAGGCGTCTCTGGGGCGGCAGGGGTACTTCACGAGTCAGGCTGCCCTTCACTGGTACTATCACTATGGCCTTGAAGCCACCTTTTCCTTCTCTTTATCACTTTCCCGAGATATCGGGACTTGAGGCTTTCCCACGACATCGCTCCCTCCATGGTCTTTCCTACCCATGGGTATCGGGGACCACACCGTGATTGCCTTGTTTTTACACTGTTTGATCTGGCGACGCCCTCACCTGGGCGACGCTTCGCCTAGGCGACGCCTTCACCTAGGCGACGCCTTGCCTTGGCGATGCTGGCATTTGGCGTCTCTCCACCTAGGCGACGCCTTGCGTTGACTTTGACTCTTCAGCCGTTGACTTTGACCTTGGCTTAGTCAACGCCCGGATACGGGACGGTACACAAGCCCCCCAGTCTTAAGCCGAAGACTTGTCTTCAGCGCAAAGACTAAAGCCTTGCCCCCGCCATCCACGTGCCTCTTGATGACGTGGCATTCTCTGCTGACCAACAATTTTTTCGAATAACTGACGTGACACTTTCTGAACCAGAGGTATTCTTAATGATGTCTTTTGAAGTTGCGCCTTAATCGCGTTGACACGTGGTTCATCGTGCGGTCGTCTTCAAGAACCTCTTGCGCTCCCCTTGAGCGCTTAATCTTGCAACACATGGCGTCATCACCGGTTATCCTTTGTTGCCCCTCGCGCTTCTCGTAACGTTTAAGTTACCGAACCCCGCGCTTGCCACTACTGTTACATCCACTTTCTCTGCCCTCTGTCACTGTTCATCTTCTCTAAATCCCTTCTCTTGCGACCCTGTTCGTTCGCGTTTCCGCTCTCCACGCCCTTCAGCCCCCAAAGGTACGGTTTTTCCCTCCTTGATGATCTCCTTACTGTATGAACTGCTGGGACTGTCCGTATTACCGCATTTCTCTGGATATTGTTTGTATGTTCCTTTGTTCCTCTCGATTCCCTTCGTTCTCTTGTGGGTAGGGCGCTCCTAGGGTTCTTCCATTTCCCTTTCTTCTCCCCAACCCCTTTTCTCTGAACCCTTTCTTTCTCTTTTGATCTTCAGCATTGGCATTGATGCGAAAACTAAGACCACCGCGCCTCCCCCGCTCCCTAAGTCTTATTATAAAGGCGATATGACTGGCCCCCGACGAACTTCTGGACGAATGTTCCCTCCTGACTCTGTTGAGGACGTGGAGGCTCACAGGGGGGACCTGCTCTCTATAACTTCAATGCTTTCCACAAAAAATTCTTTCAACACAAAAATCCATCCATCCAAGTATAACGATTTGTGAAGGAGTACCTGACATAGTCACATCTGGGAAGCTTGTTTGATAAACATTGAAGGAGAAGCCTCTGATGCTTGCTTGCAAGCTTGTTTGCAGCATGCACTTCAACGTCACATTTGGCACACAACACTGCCTCATCTGCGCAACAAATCACTGTTGCCGGGGCTTTCTCACACACATCACACTGAATTTTCATGTTCTTACCAGCAGTGTCTCTTCTCTCACTTTCTTTGGAAAATGGGTTCAGAAAAACACCATGCCAATATCAATATCCACACAAAACAGGAGAACCTCTACTACAGCCACTACCCTATAAGACAAAACCTTCCTATTGTAATGTGAACAGCTTTAGCTGTTCTAAGCCGAGAATATGAGCAAAAGGTTAGATCAAGTTGAATATGAACAGAAAAAGGGGAGCGAAAACAAAAGATAGCATTCAAAGTGACAGTGCTAAGTAATTAATGCAGAGAGAAAATAGTTTGGCCATGGAAAAGGAAGTGGCTGGAGGAGGTACAGTTGGTGAAAGGGTGATGCGAAGATGGAGATTTCATGAGATCTTACCTTTGAGAATAATGAAGAGTGGGGTCACTTTGCCATGCGTGTGGCTGTGGAAGTACCACATCGAACGCGTGAAGTTGGAGTTTTAGATATTCTTATGTGTGGTCCTTGTCCTACATTGCTGACTGTGACTTACATGTTCTAAAAAAATGAACAAAGGGAATGCATCTAAATTCTAATTAATACAAATTACTTTTTCATAATCAAATTTTGCTCAGATTTTCATAATAATGACAAAAAAATGACGTGGTTATACCTCAAATTGAAGGTGTATAAATTAAACAAAGGGTGTGTACTTAGTAATAAAGACTAACCCTATTGATGTTGTTGTTTCGATGAAACCAAAGTCACTTTTATTTCAGAAAATGTTCACACAAAAAGAAAAATGACAGATACCACACACAAAAGAAAAAATGGTAGTAATAAAGCAACGTAATAGATAAATAAGAATAAAATAGATGGTGATAGTTAGAGTTTTTTAAGCTTATCCACTCAAGTATACAAATTAAAAAATACATTTTTAAATTTTATGTTATAAATGATTTTTATCAATATAATAAAATATATTTATTTTGACATCAATTCAGAGAGATAATATAATTAGGATCAATCATTACATTCGAGGTATTATCTACTTTGAAAGTTGGTGTTTCGTCACAAATTTATTATTAAAAAACACTTCAATGATTTAAAAAAGAAATATGTATTTAAATTGTTATTGTTTTCAACTCCTCCTGATATTATATTAGACGTATCGAAACAATATTCAATATTAAAAGATATAACATGTATGTGTTTTTCGTAAAAAAATAGTTGAATTTTCCATCAATAATTATCTATAGAATAAGGTTCATTTGATCTTTATGCAATAACTATTGGCATAGGTTATGAATCAAAACATGATAGGAGAAGAGAGGTAGATGAACTCAATTTTTTTTTACAACTCAAATGCTCTATTTTTATTTATTTTATTTTTTATGGTAAAAAAATTATGAAGTTTTTTTAATAAAAGAAAACTAATTTCTTAATTACAAAACCCTAGCAAGCATATACATGTTCTTCTAATTGTCACTGACAAAAATAGATCTTCTATGCTAAAGTGCACATTATTTTGATTTACGTGTGGATTATGATGGCAAATTCATGGAACTCTACTCATAATCATGTGAAAAATGGTACGGAAGTCATGGATGTAAATGTGCAAGATCCTCCTAGGAGCTATGGTGATCTTGAAGGTGCATGATGTGTATGGAAGTAGGGAGGTTCGGCCAGCCCTATGGTAAGTGATGAAGATGAAAATTAGATCCTAGAAACTAGGTAGAAGCAAAGTATGGCACAATGTTGGCAGCATAACTTTACTCTCATTAATCTTGCAAGATACAAGAGATGGTTTCTCCTTTTATAGCCAAGGAGGCCGTAAATTCTAAGCTAATTACACATGAAATGTGAGCAAAATGAAATGAAAATGAGAAGGCACATGGCACATGGACCACATGGCCGGTCATGTGTGCTAAGGTTCTAGAATGTGCACAAAATCTAGGGTAAATCACATATAAGACAAGTTTGTGCTTTCTAACACTACACTAATTACTAAGTCACCTCTAATGGGCCTCCATGTAACATGTATAAGGCCTTCTCTTTTCCATCCGTGGCTTCATCCATTTGGGCGTGAGTGTGCTTAGCCATTGACCTTGTAATAGGGCCTAGACGGTCTAGCCCTCCTCCTAGACGCTCCATGTGTAGCATTCCCTCATCATGTCCTAGACGCTCCTTTCTTGAGTCTAGACGCTCATCACGGTCTAGTCTTGGGTTTTGGCTTCCATGGTGAGGTGTGCTTGGCCCTCCTCCATCACATAAGATAATTAAAAATATATAATTTATTTAAATATCATTCTCGTGTGAGAATTTACAATATAAGATAATATAAGAGTATATAATTTTCTACATTAGTAATACATTTCAATAAATTTTTAAAATTTTTATATTAGATTGTTAATTAATTAGTGGAATTTAATTTAAACTCAATCTCGTTGATATTTGTCCTATATATTAAAATTTTGTCATATTTTTGTTTATGTCAAAATATCTTAATTTATTCCTTTCTCATGTAAAATCATTAAAATTTTATTACATTAATTTTAATAAATATTCAATCTTTAAAAATTAAGAAGTTAAAATTAATATACAAGACCCAGAATAATATACAAACTATCAATAAAAAATGTATATGAAAATATGTAAATACAAACCTTTTATATTATATTATTTTTATCAAATACTTTGAAAATGTGATTTATTATATATTAGTAATTAAATAAGGTAGTTTATACCTTCAACTTATAATCCTTTTAGCAGTTCCATTTATGATCGTTGTATTTCTTCCCCACCTCCACATATTTCGACCTACATCCCATAAATATAAAATATTTATTTTGCATTGTACAAATTTTTAA
>NW_027174222.1:5000-23949 GCF_000499845.2 Phaseolus vulgaris | reverse complement strand
GAGGGAACTTTTTGACCGAGCTCAATATTGCTGCCGCCCAGCTTCACCCAACAGCTGGGCGTTTGTTCGAGCCTTCCAAATAACATGCGACCACCTGGGGTTGCCCGCGTCGGTGGACGTGTTTTTGTTCCTTTTTAGGCTAAGCACCAGGAGACCGCCTGTGGGTCAGCTGAATGCAATTGCTGGAGATCCATTTTTACCATCTTCCAGCAATCGTACAAGGACTGGAAGGGGAAGTTCATCCAAGTACGCGCCAACGACAAAGACACTTCCCTTCTTGATGGCTTCCCTTGTACTGGGTGGACAAGGGGAAGAAGGAGTCCAAGAGCTGCTTCAGGAGGCCCAGAAGTCCTGATAGCATGGGAGCTTTGGACAGAGACCTCTGTCTATTCTGGAAGAGGGTGTCGGATGCCAACATAACATCCTGACCCCACCCTGATCTCCTTCGAATTCTTTGAGGACCAGCTAGAATTCCAAATAGGTTAGACATCCAAACTGTTTCTTTGAATTACTTCTGATACTGCTTCTGGGCGTCTTGTGCGATACGCACAAGACTTTGGTTTTACCTTTTCTGCATATACTACCTGTTTTTGCTATTTTATTACCTCGTACACTTGTCGTTTTCTTCTCTTGAGCTAACTCATGCATTTTCGTTTCATGCAGACAATATGTTGGGTAAAAACATGCTCGCCGACTTAAAGGCGCTCGCCCGAAACCACGGGTTGGCGACCGGTTCCCAAACGGTGCCCAACTCGGAGGTCGAGAAGGCCATGTTCATGGGCGATCACCGCCCAAGGAACCCACCCAGCGCAAGAAACTGGTCCTTAAGAGGCCTAAGCGAAAAGCCCCCCAAGTCATCCAAGAGGAGGAGGAAGAGGACGACGAGGTCACTGAGGATGGCCTCGTTACAAAGAGGAAAAGGGTGGCACCACCTTCACCACCTGCCCCACCCCCTCTTCCAGCTTCAACACCACCATCAACACCCGCTCCTCCCTCATCGCCAACACCACAAGCCCTTCACCACCAGTCCAGGCGACTCCACTGGCCACTGCGCCACCAGCAGCTGAGGCTCAAGAGCCAAATTTTCTGGAGGGACCCCCGAGTGCCTCTACGCCACACATCTCAGCTGGGGGGGCCCCCTTCAAACACTTCAGCTGCAGAAAACGTTCCAATCGGGGATGAGGTTGCTCACACCTCTCCAATCCTGATCACCGAATCCCCGATTGCGTCGCCACGCCAGGAAGCAAACACTGAAAATCCTGCTAAGGAAGGTGGCGGCGAGAACCCTCAACAAGCCCCCCTGGCGCCTCTCCAAGCAGCGAACCTTTCCCTCGAAGTCACAAGGATGTGGGAACCTCTGACTGCCAAACTCAAAACCATAGCAGAGGAAATCCCATCGATCATAACGAGGGCTGTGGAGAGCTCACCAGGAGGCTTCAAGACGATCTCTACCACCTCAAGACTGAAAACAACACTATGAAGGTCGAGGTGGAGAAGATGTCATTCAGCCTGACGCTCGCTGAACTTGATCACACCCGAGTGGAGGATGCCCTCAATACGAGCTCAGGCTGGCGCGCAAGGAAGCTGCTGACCTTCGCCGCAAAGTCCATGATCTTGCCCAAGAGAAAGTTGAGCTAGAAAGCAAAATCGTGCCTCTGCGCACCAAGGCGACCGACCTGGAGGCTCACATTCAAGCTGACGCCGCCAGGGTGCAAAAACTGGAGCAGAGGTCGATTGACCGCGAGAAGCTACTTGGGCAAGTAGAAAAAGCGAGGGACGACGCCATGGCTGATCTCACCGAGGCAAACAAGGAGAAAGGAAAGATGGCTGCTGAGTTGGCCCAAGCTCAAACAGAATCCAAGAAGGTTACTGACGACCTTCTCCATGCTCAAAGAACCAACGAACAACTCCGAAAACAGGTTGAAGAGCAGGAGCAGCAGAACAAAGAGCTCAAGAAACAGGTTGAAGAACTTCAAGGGCAATTTGAAGAACTTAAGCTAAACTCTGCTCAGATTCTGGCTGCTGGATTCGAAGCCGCTCGGGAACAACTCGCATGCCTATTCCCCGATCTTGACCTCACCATGGAGTCGTTGAACAACGAAGTAGTAGATGGAAAGGTCGTTCCTGCTGAAGACTAATCCACTCCACCTCATCTGCTACTTTATAATTTCCCTCGTATTACTCTGTAAAACTCTTGCATATGTGTTTGAACAGATACTTATTTTAATCACAAAACTTGGATATTTTCTCCCCTGACTCCTTTTAAGCGCTTTAGCCTTCTTTGCATGTTTAACTTGTCGGATTTAACTTAGTGATTTGCAAACGCGACTTTTGACGTAACCGCCTCGAGCCAATTCAAACTTAAGCAAAAATCACTTTTAACAACTTGTACTCTTAAGGCAACTAACCTTATTGCAAGAATACCCTTCAAGCAACGAACTGTAACTCAATCATTGGCTCAAACAACGTCCCACTCGACCTGCTTTATCAAACAAGTCTTTCAACCTTCTCGCCGTCGTTTGAACTTTCCCCGATCGCCAAGAACTCTTGGTACCATCAGCCTTTCCTAGCTTCATGCTTTGGCAATCGTTTCTTTATCTGGGGTAGAAACGCCCTTTGGAATCTTCCTTTGCCCTCCTGAACTTCAGAGCAAAAGACCGGCTGGCTAGGCGTTCTCCTCCGAACCTACCTTAGCCACCTTTCAAGCTTCTTCCACCCTCTTCGCCATACCTGAACTCGTTCGAGACGAGAAGGATTTTATCTTGCCTATGCTCGCATGTAAGCGAGAAGGTCTTTTGACTCGCCTGAACTCGCTCATCGGCGAGAAGGACTTTTACTCGCCTGAACTCGCTCATCGGCGAGAAGGACTTTTACTCGCCTGAACTCGCTCATCGGCGAGAAGGACTTTTACTCGCCTGAACTCGCTCATCGGCGAGAAGGACTTTAAATGGCCTTAACTCGCTCGACGGCGAGAAGGACTTTGTCTGGTGCCTCAACTTGCCCAGGGTGTACATCTCCTCCCCCCTGGATGCACTGAGGACCTTTTCTTTCTCTCGCCTGCACTCGCTCGACGACGAGGAGGTCTTTAATTGGCCTTAGCTCGCACAACGGCGATAAGGACTTTATATGGTGCCTCAACTTGCCCAGGGCGTACATCTCCTCCCCCCTGGATGCACTGAGGACCTTTCTCTTTCTCGCCTGCGCTCGCTCAACGGCGAGGAGGTCTTTTAACTTGCCTCGACATTGCCCCAGGAGTTACATCTTCTCGCTCCCAGAAACACGGAGGACTTTTTCTCTTTCTCGCCTGCACTCGCTCGACGACGAGGAGGTCTTTTACTTGCCTCAGGACGCGCGAGGCGTTGAGGTCTTTCATGCGCCTCCGATCGCCGAAGGACGATGAGGACTTTGAAAACTTAACTGGTGTCTCCAATCGCCGAAAAACGATGAGGACTTAAAACTTAACTGGTGCCTCCAATCGCCGAAAAACGATGAGGACTTAAAACTTAACTGGTGCCTCCAATCGCCGGAGAAACGATGAGGACTTAAAACTTAACTGGTGCCTCCAATCGCCGAAAAACGATGAGGACTTAAAAACTTTTTTAGAAAGCACGCGATATATCTTTTCTTGCCTTAAATCATGTACAAATGACAAGGTCTTTCTCCAAAACTTTTGAAAATATCACACACAGCAATCTGAAAAACACCTTATATCTTCGAAAACTCTTCTTTTATTGGGTGGCCTCATTAAAAACCCTCCTTAGGGAAAAAAGAGTGCCCCCGTGAAACTGTTTTAACAGAGACATTGTAATATAACATTTGTGTTTGTCTTTACTTACAAAGCTCTTAACTATAGTACAACTTCAGGTGTGTGGCGTTCCAGGTACGAGGGATCGCCCTCCTTCCAGCGTCTCTAGCGGTAGCCCCGTTCCCGAGCGCTCGGTTATTCTGAACGGTCCATCCCTTGGGTGACAATTATTCTCCATCTCGTACTGGTGGGCCTTCCTCATCACCAGGTCGCCCCTCTAAACTGCCTTGGCATCACTTTGAGTTGTATCTTCGCTCGATCCTCCTCTTCACCGCCTCAGCCTTCAGCCTCGCCTCTTCCCTGACCTCATCAGCAGATCCAGGTTCAGCCTTCTCTCTTCATTCGAATCTTCCTCTACGAAGTTCTGGAATCTCAGCGAGCTCTCCTGGATCTCCACTGGAATCATGGCGTCACACCCATAGACCAGCAAACGGGGTCTCATGGGTTCCTGACGGCTCGGTGGTGTGGTACGCCCAGACTATACGGGCACCTCTCAGCCCAACTTCCTTGGCTTTCTCAAGCCTTCTCTTCAAACCTCTCAACAACACCCGATTAGCTGATTCCACCTGGCCATTTGTTTGAGGGTGCTCGACGGATGCAAACACTGTTGAATTCCAACCCCTTCGCAAAGCTCTTCAACAGGTGGCTTGCAAACTGCGTCCCATTATCTGACACCAGGCGCTTAGGCACTCCAAACCGGCACACGATGTTCTTCCATACAAAACCTTCGATCTTGTGTGCGGTGATCTGGGCCACTGGTTCTGCTTCGATCCACTTGGTGAAATACTCAATCGCCACCACCAAGTATTTCATCTGCCTGATCGCCAGCGGGAAAGGTCCCAGTATGTCGATTCCCCAAGTATGAAACGGCCAAGGGCTATAGATCGACTTCAACTCCTCGGGAGGTGCCTTGTGCCAATCGGCGTGCTGCTGGCATTGTTTGCAGCACTGGGCATACTTCTTGCAATCTTCTCTCATGGATGCCAGTAGTAGCCTGCACGGAGAGTCCTCGCGGCCAGAGCTCGACCCCGACGTGGCTTCCACATATACCTTCGTGGAGCTCTGCCATAACTCTCGTGCACTTCTCGCCGTGTATACATTCCAGGAGCGGGTGAGTGAACCCAACCTGTACAGATCGCCATCAATCAACGTATACTTGCTGGAATTTTTCTTTACCTTCCTAGCTTCTGTTGGATCCAGCGGGAGGAGGCCATCTGCCAAGCACGCTTGTATTGCGTTATCCAAGTGTCTGGCTCATGGGTGGCGCAGACCTGCATCACATCCATCTTCCCTCCTCGACATGCTCTAATTCTCGGCGATCTCAGAGTTTCTTGCGTCAAAGACTTATGGCTTCTCGCTGCTTTCTCCGTCGACTTGCTTATCTGAAGGACCAGGTGATCTGCTACAAATGCCCTCGGCGTCTTCAGAGTTTCTTGAATCACCGTCCTCTGCCTACCCCCTTGCCTGAGCTGGCGAGCTTAGCAAGCAAGTCAGCTCGGGCATTCTGCTCTCGGGGCACATGTACTACTTCAAAAGAGGCAAAGGAACTCTTCAACTCCTGCACATACGCCAAGTAAGCCGCCATTTGTGGATCCTTAGCCTGGAACTCGCCTGTTACTTGCCCTGTGACTAGCAGCGAGTCACTCTTAGCCATCAGCACCCTAGCTCCCATCTCCTTGGCCAGCAGAATCCCGGCGATCAGCGCCTCATACTCTGCTTGATTGTTGCTGGCTTTGAAGGCAAATCTCAACGATTGTTCGATCAGCACGCCGTTGGGTCTTTCCAATATGACTCCAGCACCGCTACCCTGCTGGTTCGATGATCCATCCACCGAGAGTACCCAACGGAAATCATCTCCTTCAACCCGCGTCGCCTCTGATGAGAGCTCGACCACAAAATCTGCAAAGATTTGCCCCTTGATCGGGCCTCGAGGCTCATATTTAATGTCAAACTCTGATAACTCTACTGCCCACTTCACCATTCTCCCCGCAACGTCAGGTTTCTTCAAGACCTTCTGGATGGGCAGGTCAGTCATCACCAGTATTGTGAAACTGTGGAAGTAGTGGCGCAACCTCCTCGCCGAAAACACCACAGCCAGCGCAGCCTTCTCCAGGGCCTGATATCTCGTTTCTGGGCCCTGCAACACCTTGCTCACAAAATAAATAGGCTTCTGAGCCTGATCTTGATCTGGGCGAGCACCGCACTCACCGCCCTCTCAGTCACAGCGAAGTACAACCTGAGAGGGATTCCCGCCAGCGGTTTGCACAGAACCGGCGGGCTCGCCAGATATTCCTTCAGCTTGACGAAAGCTTCCTCGCACTCTTTCGTCCAAGCAAACTTATTATTGCGCCGCAGACATTGAAATAGGGATGCCCCTTTTCTCCGCTAGCTGACACGAAGCGAGATAGGGCTGCCATCCGACCTGTCAGCTGCTGGACTTCTTTCACTGTAGCCGGGCTTCTCATCGCCAAGATGGCGGCACACTTGTCCGGGTTAGCTTCTATTCCTCTTTCAGTCAAGAGAAAACCCAAAAATTTTCCAGCCTCCACGCCGAAAATGCATTTCTCCGGGTTGAGCTTTAACTTGAACTTGGCGATCGTCGTGAACAATTCTTCCAAGTCTGCAACGTGCTTCTCTTCTCCTGCGAGGTCACGACCATGTCATCGACGTAGGCTTGCACGTTCCTTCCCAGCATCGGTGCAAGTACTCGATCCATCAACCTCTGGTACGTGGCCCCGCGTTCTTCAACCCAAACGGCATCACCTAATAGCAGTAGCACGACCTCTCCGTCATGAAAGCTGTTTTCTCTTCGTCCATGGGATGCATCTTGATCTGATTATAGCCCGAGAAGGCATCCAGGAAACTCAGCAGCTTGCACCCTGCAGCACTATCAACCAGGGCATCAATGCTTGGTAAAGGATACGAATCCTTTGGGCAAGCTTTGTTCAGATCGATGAAATCGACGCACATGCGCCATTTCCCGTTACTCTTCTTCACCGCACGACATTTGCCAACCATTCAGGGTACTGGACTTCCCTGATGTGGCCTGCAGCGAGGAGTTTCTGGTTTCGTCCTTGATCGCCTGCCTCCTCTCCTCGTTGAATTTTCTTCTCCTTTGTCGCACCGGTCTCACCATGTTGTCCATCGCCAGATGATGGCACAAGAAGTCGGGGGTCGATCCCGGGCATGTCCGAAGCGGACCATGCAAACGCGTCCAGATGCCGCTCAATCACCTTGGCGATCTGGTCTGGAGATCGACTTCCAGAGATTTCCCAGCTTGAAGATTTTCCCTCCGATCTCCTTTTCGAGCCACTGCTCGACAGGTTTGGGCCTGGATTCTCTGGCGATCACCGCCCTGGCGATTCCCTGTTCCTTGCTTCCTCGGGGCGATTCGCGCCTCTTCTTCCTCCAGGCCAGCATTCCTCTCCCCAGCTCAGCATCTACCATCTCTACATCCCTTCCGGCGGTCTCCTCTGTTGCCGGCGGTCCGGGCTTCACACCGGGAGGCGGGGTGGTTGTTACATAGCTCACTGATCTTTTGTTTTTCAGGCTATTCTCATAGCACCTTTTCGCTTCTTTCTGATCAGACTTAATCGTGATCACCACCCCCTCCATGGACGGCAGCTTCACCTTCATGTGCCGAGTCGACGGAATGGGCGCCTATCCTGTTAAGAGTGGGCCTTCCCAACAGGATGTTATACGCTGAGGGGGCGTTTACGATGAGGTACTTGTTTTTCTCCGTCCTCGACCCAGCCTCATCTGTAAACGTGGTTCTCAGCTCATGTACCCCTGACCTCCACCTGGTCGCCAGCGACCCATATAAGCACCCTCCATAGGGCCTTAGCTGGTCAAGGGGCATTCCAGCTGCGTGAAAGTCGGCCAGAACATACGTCTGCCGAGCTTCTTGGTCCACCAGAACTCTGTGGACCTTCCTTCCGCTGTGATCAACGAATAACTATGGGATCGTTGTCATGAGGACAACGTCCCGAAGATCCTGCTTTGTGAACGTGATGTCCACTTCCGGCGGTGATCTTCAAACATGTCACTGCCATCACCGATCGCGCGTACTTTTTCCTCTGCGATGCGGTGCATCCACCACCTGAGAAACCCCCTGCAATGGTGTGGATCTCCCATGGATAGGCATCTCGTGTTGCTGGGCTTCTCCACCTGCTGGCTGGGAACTTGACGCTCCCCCGGTCCTCTTGTCCGCAGATAGTCGTTTAGGAAACGCTCTTAACCAGATCGTTCGAGCTGGTATCCTAAGACAACACGAGTCCAGGTTGTGGCCAAAACACTGGTGGAACTCGCACCAACGTCCGGCTTTGTCCCCAGCACCTTGTCGCCCACTTCTCAGGCGCCTTCAACCTAGCAGATATGTTAGGGATAGCGATCAGGTCCGCTAGTCCCATGACAAATTTGTGCTTAGGCGGGCGATTGTATTCCCGGCGTGCTGGTTGCTGGCTTGCTGGTTGTTGGCGCGCTTGGCTTCTTCCCTTATTTCTCCTATCGTAAGGATAGCGAGTCCTTTGGTCTTTTCTGGCCGCCGCCGCGTTTCCAGCACCCTCTGCGGCTGGTCCTGGTCTGGGCGCGTGGCCTGGCGGGAGCCACGCTGCCTCTCTTCTCGGCGACTTCACTCTCGTCGGCGATGTGGCCACCGCAAGTCGCCTGACTTCAGCAAACGTCGCTGGATGAGCCCTGATCAAGGCCTCGCAGAATGGCCCTGGCTGCGCCCTTCTTGAAGGCATAGACCAGCATTTCTTCATCCTTCGTGGCGATCTGACCATCTGCGCTCCGAAGCGATTGAGGTAGTCTCTGAGGGACTCCCCATGGTACTGCTTATATCAAACAGATCATAGGACACCCTGGGCGGTGCCTTATTCACAATGTACTGCCGACAAGATTTTCGAGAATTGTTGAAAATTGGTTATGTGGCCATTAGGCAGGCTCACAACCACTCCATCGCCGTTCCCTGGAGCGTGCTCACGAACATCTTGCAGTAGCGGCGTCTCACCCTCCCGACAGCATATCTGCGTGTGGAACGTGGTCAGATGAGCCTCTGGATCCTCCACGCCGGTAAAAACAGCTTTAACCGGAACCACGCTCGTGGGAATTGGCGTGTCGGTAATCGCCTGAACAAAAGGCATTGGGAACACACGAGGTGGCGTCGACGGCGCACCTCTTCAGCGGAAGAACGTCCCTGCTGCTCCTGAAGAGCTCGACGCAGCTCCTCAGTTACCTTGCTGAGCTCCTCGTTCCTGGCGCGAGAGGCGACCAGGTCCTCATGTATCCTTGCCTGCTTACGCGCGAGGCTTCCACGATTGCCTGCAACGAGCGCATCATTTATGCCATCTGCGCCATGGTCATGGCGGCGTCGCCTTCAGCAGCGACAGGCGCACGGGACTGGAACGATTGCTTCTTATTTTTCTCATTAACTTCAGCGAACCACAGAAATACAGCAAACAACACTTCAACCACGATCGAACCAGCGATCAATCGGAGAAAACTCAAGAAACTGCGCAAGAACTCAAGAACACCGCAAACCTTCGCAGAAAACCACAAAAGAACTCGAACTTCCACCAAACAGATTGCGCGCAAGCAACAAAAGACCTCACTCCACCGATTGAAAGCCAAACAACGGTACAAACGCAACTCACGAACGAAACTCAAAGAAACTGCGAACGACGGTTGCACCAGCACACAACCGCGCAGAAACCTCGAAACTTCCACGAACTCACCTGTGGATGGGAGCAAGTTTTACAAGGCCCCACGGTGGGCGCCTGATGATCCTGCCTGTTGACCAGAGCGCTGGGAGAATGCCTCGTCAAAGGATCGACGTGCGCACCGCTTATCACCTTCGTTCCTTCCCGGGATCTGCTTCAAGAACCTGCAAAGAAACGGCACGGCGCCGCTGCGGCCGATCGCACTCCGACGCTCAAGTCAGTGACGGTATCACCAAATACTAAGAACTAGAACCGTGCAAATCCTCTCACAAACAGCTCTGTCACTCGCAAGCGTAAAGTGTATGAACTGAACGTGCGTACCTCAGAAAATCTGTTAAGAACTCTATATACCTGGTGGTTTTCTCTCTCCTGGCAGTTACAGACTTGGACACGTGGCTTGCATCCGACTGTACACGTGCCATCATCTTGGAGGCTCCCTGACTTGGCGCTGCTTCTACTCTCATTTTGGCTAAGTTACCTATGCATGGTACTGCCCAGTGCATAGCTAACTTAGGAGTGCGATCTCTACTGGAACTGGCGAGTTAGGGCCTTCATACACCTTCCCAGTGGTCCGCCGGCCGCCTTCATAATCTGCTTCTCCTTCATCTTCGGCGATGTGCATGTTCTGGCGATCTCCGACTGCTTGGTCGCCTGGGTTTGCATCTGGCGACTTCATCTTCAACCTGGCGATCGCCATTCGGTGAGCTGGAAGTCGGAACACGCCAGCTTAACGACTGGCGACTACGCGTGCCCCCCGACTTCCTTCCCTTCTGCCAACCTGGCGCCTTGTCAACACCCTACACTGTAGCAAGATGCCACGTCATCACACCCGACCATCAGGGCGGTACAAAACCAAGATATCTTGATGTGGTTTTGAATTTTTGAAATGTTGGAAAATAGAGCGTTTTGAAAAAAATTCATGAAAATTCGAAACCTTTGCCAATCCTACGAAACTTGGTGGGCACCTTCTTGATATTATTATGGGATGGACTGGAAAAATCACGCAAAAATACGGTGTCTAGATACGTTTTTCATTTTTCCCGATTTTCCACATTTCGGGTCTTTGGAAAATAAAAAAAATACTTCCCTTGTCGAAAATTCTAATTTTTTGCAGGCAATGTTGTACCATTTTTATGAGGATCCTTGCAAAAAATCTCGTGAAAATTCGTTCTCTAGGTCCCAAATCAGAATTATGTCTGCTCAAAAAAAGTGTATCTACTTGAACAAAAGTGGCTTTTGCATATTTAGCTATTATAGGGGGGGGGTGTTCCTCAATGCAGCCAGCTCTTGCACCATGGGAAATTTTGGTGCGGTCCCTTCATTCCCCCTCTGTTTGGCTTGCTTTGTGGTGGGGCAAGTCAAAACGCCACACATGGGTGATCCACCAACTTGGGTTGGTGTCACCCGTTGTGGGCGGCGGCATGGTGGTGGTCGCCGTCGGTTCCGGCCGACTGACCCGGTGGAAAAAAATGTGAATCTGTTATGTCGAGTTGTGGCACGCTGGTGGGATTTTCTTTGTGTGGCTCATTTCTAGACTTGTGAGCATCATGAAGGGGGTATGGCTTCCAACCGTTCGCGGGGAAGGGGCATCATGTCTGGCTTGCTGCGGCCGGGGGGTAATGTCATCAGTCAGCGTCCGCTTGGGCTCACATTTGTGCTGGTTACGCCAGGGTCATGTGATTGATATTGAGGGCTTTATTACTCTCGGTCCAGTAGCGCGCGGCCATCACGGAAAAGGCACGACCTCTCTGCGTGGCTTCTCCCACACGAGCACTTGGCGATCCGCCATGGTGGTCTTTCTGGAGAAGAAGCACGGATGAGACGGGTTGGAACTGTGACCCGGTGCGATCGGGGAAGATTTGTGCCACGCAAATCGTTGTGTGGCTTATTTGAGACTTGGCATCATCAAGGGGTATGGCTTGATGGAGGAGGGCCAAGCACACCTATCCAAGGAAGCCAAAGCACAAGCCAAGGAGAACGTCTAGACCAAGACCAAGACCAAGGTGAGCGTCTAGGACATGAAGGTGAGCGTCTAGGACGTGAAGGAGGGAGGCTATCCAAGGAGCTAGACCGTCTAGGACCCCTTACAGATCAATGGCCAAACATATCAAACACAAGCAAATGAGGCCACGGATGGAAGAGGAAGGCTTTGTATTGTTTGCATAAAGGCCCATTGGGGTACTTAGTAGATAGGGTAGTGTAGGAGCATTTTGGAAGGAAATTCTAGAATGTAGGGTTTGTGTGGCCGGTCATGGATTGGCACATGGCTTAGCATTTAGATTTAATTTTTGGTTTTCTTTTCTTGTAATTTAGCTTACAAGTTACGTCCACAAATAGCCTATAAATGGAAGGCTATTCATTGTATTTGACAAGTTTAATTGAGTATTGTTATGCTGCCCTTTGTGCACTAGCTATACTTCTCCTAGAAATCTGGCTATAAACTTCACTCCTTACTTTCTCCTAGAGCTGGCCGAACCTCTCTAACCCATACTCATCATGCACCTTCAAAGCCATCATAACTCCTAGGAGGCTTTGTTTCACTCACCCATTGCTTCCGCCTCACTTTCACTACTTTGATTCAAGAGAACACATGAAATGCCATCATTTGGTATCATGAGCTTTTGGTTCTTCAAGATGAGTAGCTTGTCTTTTTAATTTCAGTTCTTCTTTATTTCATCTTTGTCATTCAATTCCTTACTTGTTTGCTGTTTTTATATTTTAATTTGTTCTTGGTGTGGTTTGTGGAAGATCCAACCAAGCACTCTTGTTCATTTGATCTTGAACAAGTTCTTGTGCAATTTGTGATAGGATTCCATACACCTTTGTGTTGCTATTTTTTTGGCTTTGAGTCTTTATTGCTTTCATTATTTGCTTCATATTATGCTTTGAGTCTTTAATTTTCTGAATTATATATGTTTGTCAAGTATGTTCATCCTATTGTCATCATTCTTAGTAGTCCTATTTTTTGGCTTGATTGTTTCTTGTTTTGGGTCTCTTTATATTGCTTTAATCTGCTGTTATTTTGATCCTTTGGTGCTTTTTTATTTTTAGTTTGAGTTCATAATTGTGTCTTAGTTCATACACATTTCCATTCTCACATTTTATTGTGTTAATTTTGGTTATCTTGCTGTTTCTTCCAGTTTTCCAGATTTCCCCTGTATCACCTCTTTGTTCTGGGCTGTTTTGTTTAAAAAAATATTTCTACCCATAGGAAAATTCTGATTTTCTGGAAATGCAAGTTTAAGTGTTATAGAAAGACAAAAAAGAATGAGGTCAAAAGAGCAACAGAAAAAAAATGATAAATCTTACAAATCAGAGTGCAAATCTTGAGCGTTCCAGCTGGCCTAACTGCACACCAATTTGCAAAATTATTAAAAAAAAATGGTGCATGCGTTTTTAGGTGATTCCAAAGCCAAATTTAGCTAAGATCCTGAATTTCTTGTATCCAAATTTCAGAAACAAATCTTACATTACAGCTCAGCATAAATCGGGGAACAAACACGTTTTCTGGCCACAACATTTTCCAGTGGTGCTGTTTTTTTTTTTTATTTGGTCATCTAATCTAGTGCTTTTCTTTAGGAATTCCTTTTGTGTGCCAACTTTTATTGAGTACCTTTATTGTTTGCTTTAATTTCTTGAATCTCTTTCTAGTTGTCATATTATAATCCTTTTGGTGGTACTGTTTTCTTTCAATTAAATTTGTTTCTTGCTTTTGTTTCTTGACCTTCATTTTGGGTGCTGGATTTAATTCTCTCTTGGTGCTTATGTGCATGGAAATTGACTTGGTTTAAGGTTAAGCCTTGTGAATAGGTGCTGGAAATTGGAGAATTAAAGCCAACTTTCTAAGGAGGAGTCAAAGCTAAGGCCGAACCAGCTTCCTTGAAACAAACACTACAAAACACTAGAAGATCAACAATCAAGACACAAAGAAAGTGCACTAACCAAAAAGAGGAACAACAAGGGGGTTTTCTTATTCCTTTACAACTTGGTTTTTGTTAATTACTCTTTTAAATTACGTTTTAGACGGTGGTGTGTCTTCAAGGGCTCAAAGTGTCCAAGAGCCTCACCTAGGGCCGAATAGCATAGTAATTTTGGCTTAGTAATTTGTTGCTTGTTTGACTTGTTTTTCTTTGTTTCGGTAGAAACGTTTTGCATGCTTAGTTTTGTTTATTTTGTGCTATACCGACTAGCTTTGCTGCAATATAGTTTATATAGTTTTCTTGCTTTTTGATTTCTCAACTTCTTGTGTTCTAAGTGTTTACTAAGAGAAATTTTGTGTGAAGTCATTGGAGGAAGTTTTTGGCAAGGAAAGGCTTGGTACTTAAGTAGTTCATTGTGACTCACCTCCCTTACTGGAAAACTCCCTTCTTAACTTTCCTAAACTTTCTCCAAGTAAAACCTATACACAAGTTTTAGCCATGTTTCTTCTTCTCACTCTCCAAGTCTATAGAAAGTGAAGTAAATCTTTGAAAACTCTTTTAAAGAAGTATCCCAAGCGGTACAATTGATATCTTTTAGACAATTGGGAATGAGAACAAATCAATGAGTTGGCTAAAGCTCAAGAAGAGAAGTCACAAAAATCACAAAAATAAAAAAAACTCATGCATCCCTTCTCAAAGTATTGAATCTCTAGGGGAGGGAAGCCGTAGAATCAATGATTATTACCAACCACCCCTAGAAGAACTAGGCAAAGGGAACAAGAGGTGCCAAGGGAACAGAGTAGACCTACCTCATTTCCATGGAAAGGAAATGTAGAATATATCTAGATTGGGAGATGAAGGTAGAGCACTTTTTGCTTGCCATAGGGTAGTGAGGAACGAAAAGTACCCTTAGCCACCCTTACTTTCCAAGGGAATGCCATGTATTGGTGGACCTCTCTCGAAAGAGATAGACGTCTTCATAGGGAACCTTCCATTACATATTGGAATGACCTTAGGGGAGCCCTAAGACGTCGACATATACCTCTTACTACCATAGGGAGTTGATGGACAAGCTCAAAGACTCCAACAAAGAAATATGAGCGTAGAGGAGTATAGAAAAGATGGAGCTCTATATGATGAGAGCCTCTATAGAGAGAAGAGGAAACCACCATGCTAGGTTCCTTAGTGGCCTATCACTTGGATAAGAGATAGAGTAGAGCTCTTACCTTATCAAGACTTGAATGATTTGGTTCAACTTTGCATTAAGTTGAGCAACAAACTTGCGCAAACCTAAGTCAAAAGGTGAGCCCCTATTCTAGCTTTTATCCCAGAAGAGTTTAGAGGGAGGGTAGTACATCAAGGAAAACCAAAGAGCCTACCAGCCCTTCACCAAGAAACCTCAACCCCACCATCGAGCTAGAGATGTCAAGTGTTTTAAGTGCTATGGTAGGGGGCATGTGCAAGCCAATGTCCAAACCAAAGGACTTTGTTTTTAAAAGGTGTAGACGAGTACACTAGTGGCGAGGGATGAGCTAGTGAGAAAGAGGGAAGGGGGAGGATGAGAGGGTAGCTCCACTAGAGGGAGAATTGCTTATGATTAGGAAACCTCAACATCACCCTAGCACATCCATGGAAACCAAAGGGAGAACATCTTTCTACAAGATGCAATGTTTTAGAAAAATATATGTTCTCTCATTGTGGATAGTGGATCTAGTTGTAATTGTTGTAGTGCTAGGATGGTTGAAAAGCTTAGTACAGTAGTTCCTCACCCAAACCTTACAAATTCAATGGATTAATGAAATGGGGGAACTACATGTAGACAAGAAGTGGAAATCAGTTTTCCATAGGGAACTACAAAGACAAAGTTTTATGTGATGTAGTGCCTATGGAAGTTGCCATTCTTTTAGGGAGGCCATGGCAATTTGATAAGAACCTTGCATGATGTCTCACTAACGAGATTTCTTACCCATAAATATAAGAAGTTTGTACTTAGTCCTTTACCACATTCTCAAGTGGTGAAGACCAATACAAATGAAACAAAGAGGGATGAGGAAAACAAAAAAAAAAAGAGCTAGAAAAGAGAAATCCTTAGAGATAGAAAGGCGTGGGAGAAGAGTTCCTTCCACAAGGTTGTCAACAAGAAAACCTCTTGAAAATGTTTTGAAAACTTGCTTCTTGTTGAACACCAAGCCTTATCTTTGTAAAGGAGCACTTACATGCACTGCCACAAGTAGTGAACTCATGGTTTACCTCCTCAAGTAGAAACCTTTTGAGTGAATTTGAGATCTATCTCCCAAGAGGACCCATTGGGCTTCCTCTCTTAGGGGGATAGAACATCAAATTGACTTTATACCGGGGGCAAGCCTACCAAATAGGTCTGCTTATAGAACCAACCCCGAGGAAACAAAGGAGATAGAATCCCAAGTTCAAGACTTGTTGGAGAAGGGTTGGGTTCAAAGAGCCTAAGCCCTTGTGCGTACCTGTCTTGTTGGTGCCAAAAAAAGATGGAAATGGCGTATGTGTTGTGATTGTAGAGCAATCAACAACATCACCATCAAGTATAGGCATCCAATCCCGAGGCTTGATGATATGCTTGATGAATTGCATGGGTCAACTCTATTCTCCAAGATTGACCTTAAAAGTGGATATCACCAAATTCGAATCAAGGAGGTGATGAGTGGAAAACCGCTTTTAAGACCAAATTTGGATTATACGAGTGGTTGGTGATGCCCTTTGGGCTTACTAATGCTCCAAGCACATTCATGAGGCTTATGATCACACCTTGAGGGATTGTATAGGTAAATATGTAGTAGTTTACTTTGATGATATCTTAGTCTATAGTAAAAGCCTAGAAGACCATCTAAGTCACCTTAGGGAAGTTCTTCTAGTTCTTAGGAAAATAGTCTTTTTGCCAATAGGGATAAGTGTACCTTTTGTGTAGATAGTGTAGTTTTCTTAGGTTCATAGTTAACAAAAAGGGGGTTCATGTAGATCCCGAGAAAATCAAAGCCATCCGCGAGTGGCCAACTCCACAAAATGTAAGTGATGTAAGAAGTTTTCATGGGTTAGCTAGCTTCTATAGAAGGTTTGTACCTAATTTTTCTAGTCTAGCTTCCCCTTTGAATGAACTGTGAAAAAGATGTTGCATTTTGTTGGAATGAAAAGCATGAGCAAGCCTTTCAAAGGCTCAAAGCTCAACTCACCAATGCACCCATTCTATCTCTTCCAAATTTTTCCAAAACTTTGAGATAGAGTGTGATGCATCGGGGGTAGGCATAGGTGCGGTTTTGTTGCAAGGTGGACACCCCATTGCTTATTTTATGGAAAAACCCATGGTGCCACCCTCAACTACCCCACCTATGACAAAGAGCTCTATGCTTTGTGCGAGCCCTAAAGACTTGGGAAACTACCTTGTGTCCAAAGAATTTGTTATCCATAGTGATCACGAATCTTTAAAAATTTAAAGGGCCAACACAAGCTCAACAAAAGACATGCTAAATGGATGGAATTTCTTGGAACAATTCCTTATGTAATCAAATACAAGAAAGGAAGCACCAATATAGTGGCCGATGCTCTTCAAGACGGCACACTCTCTTTTCAAAACTAGGTGCCCAAATTCTTGGATTTGACCACATAAGAGAGCTTTACCAAGAAGATCAAGAACTCTCATCCATCTATGCCCAATGTCTACATAGAGCGCAAGGAGGTTACTATGTGTCCGAGGGATATCTTTTTAAAGAGGAAAACTTTGCATTCCCCAAGGAACACATAGAAAACTCCTTGTCAAAGAATCACATGAAGGGGGACTCATGGGCCATTTTGGAGTTGATAAAACTCTAGATCTTTTAAAAGCAAAATTTTGTGGCCACACATGAGGAAAGATGTCCAACGACATTGTTCTAGATGTATCTCATGTTTAAAAGCAAAGTCTAGAACAATGCCGCATGGACTCTACAACCCCTTTACCGATTGCAAATGCTCCTTGGGAAGACATTAGCATGGATTTCATTTTAGGACTTCCTAGGACTGCAAGAGGCCATGACTCTATCTTTGTGGTAGTGGACCGTTTTAGCAAAATGTCCCACTTTATTCCATGCCACAAAGTGGATGATGCTCAAAATATTTCTAAACTCTTCTTTAGAGAAGTGGTGAGACTCCATGGTCTCCCTAGAAGTATAGTGTCCGATCGAGATCCCCAAGTTTATAAGCCACTTTTGGAAAACTCTTTGGGGTAAACTTGGAACAAGACTACAATTTTCAACTTCTTGTCATCCTCAAACGGATGGTCAAACCAAAGTAGTCAATAGATCTCTTGGAACTATGCTTAGGCTATCATGAAGGGAAGCCACAAATCTTGGGATGAGTACCTTCCCCACATTGAATTGCTTACAATAGAGTAGTTCACAAGACTACTAATGCTTCTCCTTTTGAGTAGTATATGGTTTTAACCCTCTCACGCCCATGATTTGATACCCCTTCCTAATCCACAAGATTTTGTGCATAAGGAAGGAGTACTCAAAGCTGAATTTATCAAGAAAATGCATGAGAAGATTAAAATTCAAAACAACAACAAAATGAGAAGTACACAAAATACAACAACAAGGGAAGAGAGAATAATTTTTGAGGAAGGAGACTTAGTTTGGCTTCACCTTCGCAAAGATAGATTTCCAAACTCAAAGGAAGTCCAAACTAAGTCCCCGAGGTGATGGACCTTTCCAAGTTCTCAAGCGAGTCAACAACAATGCTTATAATTGGACCTACCTCTTGAATATGGAGTACATGACACTTTTAATGTAATTGATCTTTCTCCATTTGTAGGTACCAATGACGATGACGAGCTGGATTTGAGGACAAATCCTTTCCAAGGGGGAGGGGATGATGGAGGAGGGCCAAGCACACCTACCCAAGGAAGCCAAGGCACAAGCCAAGGAGAGCGTCTAGACCAAGACCAAGACCAAGGTGAGCGTCTAGGACGTGAAAGTGAGCGTCTAGGACGTGAAGGTGAGCGTCTAGGACGTGAAGGAGGGAGGCTATCCATGGAGCTAGACCGTCTAGGACCCCTTACAAGATCAATGGCCAAACATATTCAAACACAAGCAAATGAGGCCACGGATGGAAGAGAGAAGGCTTTGTATATGTTTGCATAAAGGCCCATTGGGGGTACTTAGTAGATAGGATAGTGTAGGAAGCATTTTTGGATGGAAACTTCTAGAATAGGTTTGTGTGGCCGGTCATTGGCACATGGCTTAGCATTTAGATTTAATTTTGGTTTTCTTTTCTTGTAATTAGCTTACATTTACGTCCACTAGCCTATAAATAGGAAGGCTATTCCCATTGTATTTGACAAGTTTAATTGAGTATTGTTATGCTGCCCATTTTGTGCACTAGCTATACTTCTCCTAGAAATCTAGGCTATAAACTTCACTCCCTTCACCTTTCTCCATAGAGCTGGCCGAACCTCTCAACCCATACTCATCATGCACCTTCAAAGCCATCATAACTCC
>NW_027174221.1:0-24175 GCF_000499845.2 Phaseolus vulgaris | reverse complement strand
ATGCTATTTAAATCCTATTCTACCTAAATACAAAGTATAGAAAATAGTTGGTGCTCAAGTCCAATAATTTGTGCTCTGTTCCTGGTAATCCTCTGAGGCATAATGGGCTATGAATCACTGGCTATGGAATAAGTCTGACTTAGCCCTGGGTCCTGTTTCATGATCCTAGTCATCCTTTTAGAAGGTTGGGTTGGCTTAGTGGATGCTCTATCAGTCAGGGTTTCATGAAAGCTACATCACTAAAAGTGGTAAAACCGGATACCATTAGGTTAAATATCCTAGGAGGTGAAGCAAGGGAGAGCAAACTAAAGTTCACACAAAAACAAGGCAATAAGAGCAACAATTTGGAGTGCATAGAATAGGAATTTATTTTAGTGGATAAAACTTGTTTACCTAATTTTTCATTGTATTTTCTTTGAGCTGTATTTGCTCTAAACTTCTTTACTTAGTGGATTAATATCACGTTTATTTTGGTGAGTGTGTCTTCAAGGTCCAAGGTGCTAAGAAGCCTCACCTAGGAAACAATCTAGCTTAAAGTTTTCTAGTATTAACAATTTTCAATTGTTTTATTGTTATTCATATCTTGTTGTTAATTAGTGTTTTTCATCTTTGTTTGTGCTTTTAAGAATTTGCTTAGAAAAAGGTTTGTGAAGTGTTTTGGGATAGTCTCTGACTAGGAAAGACTTTTTACTTAAGAGATCCTAGTGATCCATCTCCCTCTTTTGGGAAACTACCTATTTCATTGAGCCTATTTTTCGCTTTGGGAGTATTTTTTACACAAGCTTTAATCATTTCTAAACAAACTTCTCATCTTAGTGAAAGTGATTTTAGCTCTCCAAAATTTCTTTTTGGAACAAATGGCTAGAGATCTCCAATCACTTCAACTAATACAATTGCGATGTGAGAATCAAAATATTAAAGAGAAAAAGAAAGAGATTCTCATTTTTCAATTTTTGAGGAAGAGTTGAGAATGATTAAAGAGATGACAATATTAGAAAATATAAAAAGAATCAACCTTCTAAAAGTTCTAGGTCTGGCAACTCTCCTAATAAAGAAGAAAGTCTTAGAATTAATTACTATTATCAACCAACACCTAGAAGATCTAAAAGAGAAAGCCATAAAATTGAAGTCAGAGTTGACTTACCTCACTTTCATGAGAACGAAAATGTTGAAACTTACCTAGATTAGGAGATGAAGGTAGAACAAATTTTACCTATCATCAAGTTAGTGAGGAAAGAAAGTACCACTGACCACTTTAAGCTTTCAAAGCTCTGCTATGTATTGGTGGACGTCCCTAGAGAGTGACGTCACTATAATAAGCCTCCACTTTTATATTGGAATGATCTTAAGAGTGCTCTAAGACACCTCTATATTCCTTCCTATTATAACCGAGAGTTTATGGATAAGCTCAAAAGACTTCTTCCAAAAAATCACAATGTAGAAGAATATAGGAAAAAGATGGAGTTATATATGATGAGGGAAGGGATTAGGGAAGAAAATAATACCACCATATCTAGGTTCTTAAGTGGTCTCAATCTTGAGAAAAGAGACATAGTTGAACTTTTACCTTATAGAGATTTAAATGACTTGATTCAACTTTGCATTAAAGTTGAACAACAAATTTTGACAAAAGAATCAGGTCAAAAAGAAAGTTCATACTTTGTACCTTATGAAAGCAGTGAGTTCCAAAGGAGGTAAAGCATATGAAAGAAACATCTAAATAACCTTCCCAAAACCTATCTAAATATGGGCACATCTCACACACTCGAACTAGAGAAATATGATCTTAAGGGACAAAGATGAATATAATAGCCAAAAAGAAGAAACTAGTAAGAGTGAAGAAAATGAGGATAAAATAAGTGAGAAAACCTATCTTTATGAATTACTCATGATTCAGTGTAGCCCTAACAATCAGTCTAGTTCGCTATTTGATTCACAAAGAGAGAATGTATTTCATACATGTTGTAAAATTTTAGAAAATATTTGTTCTCTTATTGTGAATAGCGGGTCATGCTGTAATTGTTGCAGTACAAGGATGGTTGAAAAGTTAAACCTTCCTATCATTCCCAATGCCAAACCTTATAAGCTTTAAGTGGTTAACTAAAAGAAGGGGAATTGATAATTAATCAGGAAGTGAGCGTTGAGTTATTTGTAGACATATATAAAGATAAAATTTTATGTAATGTAGTGCCTATTGAAACTTGTCATGTCTTATTGGAATGACCACGGTAATTTGCTATGGAATCCATACATAAAGATCGTACCAACAAGATTTCCTTCACACATGAAAAAAATAAATATGTTTTTTTTTTTATCTTTTAACACCTTCTCAGGTCTTAGATGATCAAATAAGATTAAAACAGAAAATAAAAACTGAAAAATTGCTAACTTTTTTAGAACAAAAGGTCGTGTCTAAAGAGTCTAGTAATAAAAATATGGAAAAAGGGAGGAAAAACTTAGAAAAGAAAATTATGTACTCCTCTCTAAAGAAATCTTGTCATAAGTTTCCAAAAATAATAGAAAAACAAAAGGAATGACAACTTAATAAGACTGGTTTTTATACAACTACTGAAACTAACTCATTTGATTTGTTTGATGACTCCAACTCATTTAATCCTGAAGGATGAACATAGTTTTCAAAGCAGGAATAAAGCTGTTAATCGAGATTAACCCTGTAGATCTAAGGATAGATCCTCTCAAGAAGGAGGGATGACGGAAGAGCTCTCAGCCACACATAACCACATAATAAGGAGGATGAAAACCTAGAGTTTGTTTATGGATTTATTTGCAAATATGAGTCTTTTTTATTTATTTTTCTAGGTCCAATCAAGAGGAAAACTATAAGATGAGGGAATGTACAAAACATATCCAAGGAGACATACAACTCATCAAAACATAAACTAGAGTTTTCGTCAGAAGGACACAAGAAGACTGAATTTCGACTAACTAGTCAACATTATTTTGGGCCAAACTTTAGCTTAAATAAATTGTATAAATTTTTTTAGGATTTCATGGACCATGTATTGGGCATAGTAGCATAAAATAATTGTTCTAAATATTTGGACCAAGTAGCATAGGTTTTTGGGCTTGTATTTGGGCCAATTATATAATAGGTCTAGCTAGGGTAACAATTGGGTTTCATTGAGCCCAATGTAACCCTAGAACATCTAGGGTATAATATAGGATGAAAATTGCATTGGCAAGGAGTACATGGACATCCACATGGCAGCTTAGGAGTGGAGAGGATTTAGCATGGAAGGTGTGAGCTAAACATGGAAAGCATGGGTCCACATGACACCTTCTCATTAGAGAGTTTTATTTTGAATTTTCAAATTTTGCCTCTAATATATTCAACCCTCTCTCCTATAAATTGAGGTATTTGGCTAATGAAAAGGAAGATCATATATGAGTGTTATGCTGCCAAATTGCAAGTTTAAGCACTCTCTTGTCTAAACCTCTTTAGGAAATACATCTTTTGTCTCATTTTCCACCTCTTCTGATATGAGTTGATTTTAGATGATTCCATTTTAAATATGAAAATTGACTTAGGATTGAGATTTTTATCAATTATATGGTGAGAACCCAAGAAGATCCCCACTGGACACGAACTTAACCAAATGGTTAAGTAAGTGTGAAGGTTCACTTCTAGAGGGCAAAGGAAAAATACAAGTATATGGTGATTGATGATGAATGGCGGAATTTAAATGAACATGGAAGGAAACATATAAGCATGATGGAAACCAAATTGACAATGGAGGAAAATAAGAACATAAGAACACAAAGATAAATGGAGTAATGGAAAAATGGAAGAGATGAAGGAAAGTAAATGCTTATGTGATGGATAGAGAATAGATCACGCCACTTGGAGTGTTGTTTTACTCCAAGATAAGTGTTGATGGCCGCCACTTGATACTTCTCAAATCACTCAAGATGAGACCTAAAGCTAAGAGGAAACAAGCGTCACAAACACCTCACACAAATTGTGCAGAGTAACTTTTTTATTCAAATTCAACATGTAAAATACAAGGAGTATGACACCCTATTTATAGGAGATGGTGCCTTGGAAAAGAAGCAAGGGTAGGATGGGAAACCTAAAAATGGGGTTGCCTTTAGGGTTTGACTAAGTCAAAACCACACCTTAGGCTTGTTCTTCTATAAACTAGGTCAAAAACAAGCTAAAGTGATAAGCACACCTCCCCTATTATGCTATATGAACCTACTCTGGCCTATCTTGCTATTTGGACCCCTAGAGTGAGCCCAATTTATTTACAACTTGATTAATTCTTAAGAAGACTAGCGGGAAGAACATTAGATGCTCTGGTTTTTGTCCAGTTCTCCCTCTGGTGAGGTCTGCTAGATCCTTGGTGAGGTCTTCACTTGAATGTTGAGATGAATTCTCATAGTGTGAATGGTAATGTGTATCCTTGGTCATTTCCTTGTTAGCTTGGTTTGTATCATCTTCCAAGTGATATGGTCGAACCAATCACTCTCCACACTCTTTATGGAAACTCCAAGAAATCCATAGCTTCAATAGAGCTCTCATTGACACATTACTTCCATTAGCTTATTCTAACTCTCACCAAAATTCAAAGAGAAACTCATTTCGGAGGAAGGAGATGCACTTTTTGTGTTGATAGTGTAGTCTTTTTAGGTTTTATAGTAAACAAAAATGGGGTTCATGTTGACCCTGAGAAAGTCAAAGCCATCTAAGAGTGGCCAATACCGCAGAATGTAGGAGATGTTAGGAGCTTTCATGGATTAGCAAGTTTCTATAGAAGATTTGTTCCCAACTTCTCTAGTCTAGCTTCACCACTCAATGAGTTGGTGAAGAAAGACACTCCATTTTATTGAATTGAGAAACATGAGCAAGACTTTCAAAGGTTAAAAGCTCAACTCACTAATGCACCCATTCTAGCTTTGCCAAACTTTTCAAACACTTTTGAGCAAAAGTGTAATGCATTAGAAGTAGGCATAGGTTCAATGTTATTGTAGGGTGGGCACTCAATTGCATATTTTAGTGAAAAATTACATGGTGCAACCCTCAATTACCCTACCTATGATAAAGAGCTCTATGCACTTATGAGGGCCCTGTAGACTTGGGAACACTATTTGGTTTCAAAATAATTTTCATTCATAGTGATCATGAATCTTTAAAATATCTCAAGGGTCAACATAAGTTGAACAAATGCCATGCAAAATGGATGGAATTTCTAGAGCAATATCCATATGTTATCTAACACAAGAAGGGCAATACAAACATTGCAGCATATGCTCTATCTTAGAGACATGCCCTCTTTTCTAAACTTGGAGCCTAAATTCTTGGATTTAAAAACATTCTTGAGCTTTATGAGAATGATCAAGATTTTGCATCCACCTTTCCTAACTGCAAACATAGAGCACAAGGAGGTTTTTTACATTTCTGAGGGGTATTTGTTTAAAAAATTAAAACTTTGTATACCTCAAGGAACATATAGAAGACTCCTCATTAAAGAATCACATGAAGGAGGTCTCATGGGTCATTTTGGAGTTGATAAACTCTAGAGCGTTTAAAAGGAAAATTCTTTTGGCCCTATGTGAGAAAATAAGTTCAAAGACATTGTCATAGATGTATCTCATGTTTAAAAGCTAAGTCTAAGACAATGCCTCATGGACTTTATACTCCTTTACCTCTTGCTTGTGCTCCATGGGAAGACATTGACATGGATTTCATTTTAGGGATTCCTAGGACACAAAGAGGATTTGATTGCATCTTTATGGTAGTGGATAGGTTTAACAAGATGGCTCATTTCATACCCTGCCATAAATTGGATAATGCTAACAATATCTCTAAAGTCTTCTTTAGAGAAGTGGTAAGGCTTCATGGTCCACCTAAAGCCATAGTTTAGAATAGAGATCCAAAATTTGTTAGCCATTTCTGGAGAAATTTTCGGGAAAGGCTAGGAACTAAGTTGCCCTTTTCAACCTCTTGTCATCCTCACACAAATATTGTAAATAGATCTCTATCAAATATGCTTAGGTAGGTCATGAAAGGAAACCACAAATCTTGGATGAGTACCTTCCTCACATAGAGTTTGCATACAATAGAGTGGTCTATAAGACTACTAATATTTCTCCATTTGAGGATGTATATGGTTTTAATCCTCATACTCCTTTGTATTTTTTACCTTTGCCTAATCCACATGAATTTGTGCATAAGGAATGGGTAACAAAAGTTGAATTTGTTAAGAAATTATAGAAACAAACTGATAAATACATCAAACATAATAATAAGGGGGAAGAGAGAGATAGTTTTTAAAGAAGCAGATTGAGTTTGGATGCATCTTAGAAATGATAGATTCCCTAGTCAGTGGAAGTCTAAGCTTAGTCCTCGAGGATATGGTCCTTTCCAAGTCCTCTCAAGAGAGACAATAATAATGCATATTAGTTGGATCTACGTGAAGAATATTAAGTACATGCTACTTTTAATGTTATAGATCTAACACATTTTGCAAGTAGAACAAATGATGAGCAGAGACATTTGATATGAGGACAAATCCTCTTCAAGGGGGAGCAGATGATGTTAGAGGCTTTAGCTCAATACCAACCACTAGAGCTATGACAAGGATAACACAAGAAGATAGTGACTCTACTGCTAATGACAAAGACACTCTCTTATATATGTCCAAAGTGTCATAACCTAGTGTAAATTCTAGAGTAGGATTTAAATTTTCTTGCTTAAAATTAGAGTATGATTTTTGCTTTAATTAAACTAGAGTTAAGGTTAGGTTTCTAAAACTACCTAGGGTGTAATTGGGTTTAAATGCAGCCCACATTTAACCCTAGGTCAGTCATTTGACCTAATTAGGTCACATGATGCAAACTTGAACATGTTTGCCTTGTGACTTCTTTGGGCACTTAATTCAAACAATTTAGTTTTGTATTTTCCCACCACTTTTTGTAACCCTTGGCCGACCTCTTTCACCTATAAAAGGAGATGCTTGGTTCATGATTTACTAGATTAAATATTAGTGTTATGCTTCCAAATTGCAAGCGTAAGCACTCTCTTGTATAAACTTCTCTAGGATAGACATCTTTGGTCTCACTTTCCACCTCTTCCAAGTGATATGACCAAACCAATCACTCTCCACACTCTTCATGGCAACTCCAAGGAATCCATAACTCCAATGGAGCTCTCCTTGACACATTACTTCCAATAGCTTCCGCCAACTCTTACCAAAATTCAAAGAAAACCCATTTTGGATGAAGGAGGTGCTATCATTCGGTATCTAGAGCTTTGGTTCTTCAAGAGCTAAGTATCTTCTTCTCTTAATTCCATGTTGTTCATTTGATGTTCTTAAGTGTCTTGTTGTTTCAATTCCATTTTACTAATCATCTCATGATATCTGTGCTAATTAAATCTTGAACCATCCATTTTAATTTTTGTAGGAATTCAATTTAGTATACCGTATTGCTTTTACTTTTATTTGAGTTTTATCACAATTTTATTCGGTACATTTAATTTTTAATTGAGTCATTTTCATTTTGAAATCAAGTTCAAGTAATGTCTAGTCACGTTCTTCCTAAATTTGTCATTAAATCTGTGTGGTGCCTTTTCTAATTGATTTTGGTTGTTTGCTTTAATTTGAGTCTTAATTCTAATATGAATTTGAGCTTTGGTGCATTTTCTTTCTTATATATTTAAGTTTTATACTTGTTGTTAGTTCCATACAAGTTCCAAATTCAATAAATTCTATTGTCTTGAGTTTTCATTTATGTTTTTGAAATTCAAATAGGTTACTCTATTTTCCATAATTTTGTGCTGGCTGAAAAAGTTTATCATAATTTTAATTAATGGTAAAAATAATATGAAACTCTGGAATGGAGTACTTTGAGGTGTTGAGAAAAGTGAAAAAAAACAATTACATCAAAATTCAAAATAGAAAAAAAAATGACAAATGAAAAACGAACTGAGTGTAATTGGCTCAACAAATTTGAATTGAGGAGCCAATTTGAAAAAAATATTGCAATTAATTGGAAAATTATTTTGTGAAATTCCAGTGCCAATATTCAACTTATACATTGAAGTTTCAGTGGTTAAAATTTCAAAGTTTGAATTCAAATATTTTGTTCAGCATAAATTCGACAAGTTGTGAAAAAATTCTTACAAAAAATTTGTATGGTGTTATTCATCTATTCTAGAAGCTTTCTTTAGGATTCCTTTAGCATGCTAGCTTTTCTTCGCGATTCTTAATTTTTTGTTTGTCAATTTTATTGTCTACTCATTTGAAGTCATGTTTATCATAAACTCTCTTTGAAGTAGTCGTTAAATTTTAAATTGAGCTTTTGTTGCTTTGAATTGTTTGACCTTTATTTGTGGAAGTAGCCAAATCCACTGGAGCTATGGATTCCTTGGAGTTGTCATGAAGAGTTTGGAGAGTGATTGGTTTGGCCATATCACTTGGAAGAGGTGGAAAATGAGACCAAAGATGTCTATCATAAAGAGGTTTAGACAAGAGAGTGCTTAGGCTTGTAATTTGGCAGCATGACACTCATATTTGATCTTCCTTTTCATGAGCCAAACCCCTCAATTTATAGGAGAGGGCTGAACATTTTGGAGCCAAAATTTGAAAATTCAAAATAAAATTCTCCAATGAGAAGGTGTCATGTGGACTCATGCTTTCCATGTTTAACTCACACCTTCCATGCTAAATCCTTTCCACTCCTAGGTTATCATGTGGACGTCCATGTACTCCTTGCCAAGGTAATTTTCATCCTATAATATACCTTAGACGTTCTAGGGTTACATTGGGCTCAAAGAAGCC
Organism: Phaseolus vulgaris; assembly: GCF_000499845.2. Lineage (NCBI taxonomy): Eukaryota > Viridiplantae > Streptophyta > Magnoliopsida > Fabales > Fabaceae > Phaseolus > Phaseolus vulgaris. The sequence continues at coordinate 15,374 of NW_027174221.1, read as the reverse complement.
CAATTGTTATCCTAAATAGTCACTTTAAACCCGAACTATACCTATTCTACTATTGGTGTAACACCCCATAATTTACATGTAACTATTACAATAAAAGTTCTACCAGTTTCTATACAAACTTGGAGTTTTTCAAAATATTCCTAATACATGATTAGGATTTATAGAAATAAAAATATTTACATATCCATAGCTCAAAATAAAACTTTGAAACCTCTAAGGCTCTTCTGCACCTATATGGTCATCTGCTCATGTACATTGTACAGTCATCGCAGTTCAAACACAGCAAGAAAAGCAAGGGTAAGCTAATGCAAAGAAAATCCATGACATAATTCATGGAAATAGAACCAATTTAGACTAATAATTTATAAACATTTCTTTAAATGATTTCATGTAAAATTTCAATAGCAATTCCATCATTCATATAGACCACACATGGATCTATTTTCAATCACAATCATTGGATTTCATTTCAATCTCACTTCATCTTCCGGAAGACTCATTAAGTATGCCTCTACTAGAGACTAACACCTGATCCAAAGATTATTAGCGAATCCAATAAAAAGGATCAGAGTAAGTTCAAACATCCAATACCGAGTGTCTACAGTGGGACCCGGTGTGTATGAACTCCCTCTCAGCTTCTCACCACCTAATATCTTAGTCTACATGACTTAGATCACCAGTGAAGCCAGAGGATCTCCGTTAAACATAGGCTTTTCATACTTAATGTACCATCAAATAACAACTCATACATTATCCCAAATGTATGACGTCAATTTCATACAATTTTCATCATACAATATCATTCAAAACGCAATCCACAATATTCAAAATCTTATTTAACAGAAAAAAAACAACACTTAAATACTAAACCATCAAAATCTAATATTTTTACTAGTTTAAATAATATATAAACAAACAACACAATATATAAACACACAACATCCCTGCAAGAGAAATTGAATATTGGTACCACGTCCCCTTCGCATTCAGATCTTCTATCCTAGGGTGCTATTAAAAAATTAAATTTAGCTTCCCTTACCTCAATTGCTTGCTTTCCAAGCAACTTTTAGAATTTTATTCCCCACAGTCTGGATAAACTTCAAGATTTACGAGCCTAATGCAAATTATCCAAACATAACAAAAATTCAGTATATAGTAAAATAAGTTGAGAGGGTTAAACTTCTCAACTGACCCCACCAATATTGATGACTAAATCCTAAGGAAAAACAGAGAACAAAGGATATTTAGAATAAAAAGGAACTTACTCTGTTTAAAAATCTAATCGGGTAGAAATGTTCCTTAATTCGCCTGCTACAACGTGGTATGATCAGATTCTAAAATAGATGAAGATTGGGAGAGAAAATTAAGAGAGAGGGAGAGAAGAGAATATGGAGAGAGAGAGAGAGTGAAAGAAGAAAATGGCACTGTGAGGGGGTGCGACTTCTGTTTTTGTTTTTAAGAAAAGTTACGTTGTTACAATTGGCCCAAATACAAGCTCAAAAACCTATGCTACTTGACCCAAATATTTGGTTCAATTATGTTATGCTACTAGGCCTAATACATGACCCATGAAATCCTAAACAACTTTATACAATTTATTTAAGGTAAAGTTTGACCCAAAAATAATGTTGAGTCCGTCGAAACTTAGTCTTCTTGTGTTTTTCTTACAAAAGCTCTAGTTTATATTTTGATGAGATGAATTTTTCTTCGATATGCTTTGTACATTTCTTCAATTAGGCTAAAAAAATAAAGCTACTATCCTTATAAGTTTTCTTTTTCTAAATTGTTTAGAATTATGTTTATTAAGAAAAATGTTTAAATTTTTAATGTTGATATTTTTTAAGTAATATCTTTCAGGAAATCATACTAGAGTAATGTTTGTTAAATATAATTTTTTCTTATATTTATATAAGTGGAAGTATTATTTATTTGTGATTACATGTCTCTGTCATGATTTTCAGAGAACTCCATTATGATGGCCATAAAAGTGAATATATACACATTAAAAGATAAAATAATGTACACAAATCCATTTTGAATTGTCCCACATCGCATTCAGCAATAAGCAGCACCTTTCTTTTTATATCTTTTTGTTCCTTAAATTAAAATAATATTAAAATTGTATTGACGACAAACGAGTCCTTATTTTTCCACGCGCGTATTTAATTGATGTAAATATATTAATGTTGATGGTTGACTAATAATAATTGAAGTAGATAAGATGCCAACAAAATTAAATGTATGAAAACATCGTACGGTAAACGCGCGTGAAGTTTGCTGCAATTCAATCAGGCAAACGTTATAAAAAATTTAAATTATTATGTAAGTTTAAATTTATACACAAATTAATTTATAAATTATTTCGTATAATAGTTTTCAAATTTTTTTTATACTTATATCATAATATTTATAAAAAAGTTATATTGGTAGTATGTAATTGATATTTAATGTTATTGTATATATTTGGTCAGAAATTTGATTTTTTTTAAATAAAAAAATATGAGATTGAAATTCTAAAAATAATTTAAATTTGAAAATTTCTTTTTAAACCGATTTTTGTTGATTTTTGTTTAATTCTTGTAAATTAGAGGAATTCTTGTTCGAGTATGAACATCTTGATTTTTTTGACATATTGTTGAATGATTACTTTTTAGTTAATGTTGATTAAGGTTTTTTTTAATTAATGATGGTAAGAATTATTATTTTTATTTAAATTGTTATGATTACTTTTTTCCTTGTAGATTGTTATTATTTCTCGTTCTATACTAATAGAGATGTTTTTTCATAAATATCGATGATACTACCTTTTAGCCGTTGTGTACTAACTTTTTTATTTGATGTCGATTTTCTTTCATTTATTTTCGCGGCGATTATACTTTTATCATTGATATCAATTTTATTCTCTCTATCAACAATTTTTTTTATTTAAAATACATTTATATATTTGATGGTAATTAAAATGCTTTATTTAAATAAAAAAAATAATAGATTTAAACTGTTTTAATCAAACAAAGCATTTCAAAATAAAACAATTTAAATTTCATATATTTAATCTTTAGAAATTGGAAAATTCTATTAGGGAAGTAGGGGTTGATAATCACACAATGAAGACCTAGAGTCTCTTAATAGATTTATTTGCAAATATGAGTTTAATTGAACTTTTGTTTAACTTTGTAGATCCAATCAAGAGGATAATTCTAGGATGAAGAAATATACAAAGCATATTCGAGAAGACTTCCAACTCATCAAAACATGAATTATAGCTTTGGTAAGAAGAGTACTAAAAGATTGAGTTTTGATTGACTAGTCAACATTATTTTTGGGTCAAGCTTTAGCTTAAATAAATTGTATAAAGTTGTTTAGGATTTCATGGGCCATGTATTGAGCCTAGTAGCATAAAATAATTGGACCAAATATTTGAGCAAAGTAGCATAGGTTTTTGGGCTTGTATTTGGGCTAATAGTAAAATATGTCTAGTTACAATTAAAAGTGACTAGTTAGGGTAACAATTGGATTTCTTTGAGCCCAATGTAACCCTAAAATGTCTAGGATATGATAGAGGACGAAAATTACTTCGGTAAGGAGCACATGAACGTCCACATGGCAACTTAGGAGTGGAGAGAGTTTAGCACGGAAAGTGTGAGCTAAACATGGAAAACACAAATCCACATGGCACCTTCTCATTAGAGAGGTTTTTTTTTGAATTTTCAAATTTTGGCTCCAAATTATTCAACCCTTTCTCCTATAAATTGAGGTGCTTAGCTCATGAAAGATATATCAAAGATATGAGTGTTATGTTGCCAAATTGCAAGTCTAAGCACTCTCTTGTCTAGCCTATTTAGGATAGACATCTTTGGTCTTATTTTCCACCTTTTCCAAGTGATATGAACAAACCAATCACTCTCCACAATCTTCATGGCAACTCCAAGGAACCCATAGCTCCAATGGAGCCATCCTTGACACATTACTTCCAATAACTTCCGTCAAATCTCACTGAAAGTCTAAAGAACAACTTATTCGGATGATGGAGATACTATCATTTAGTATCTAGAGCTTTTGTTCTTTAAGAGCTAAGTATCTTCTTCTCATAATTTTTTTCTTCATAATTCCAGGTCCTTCATTTGATGTTCTTGAGTGTCTTGTTGTTTCAATTCCATTTTATTAATTGTCTAATGATATTTGTGCTAATTTCATTCGGTTCAAATGATTTGTGTTCTTGAACCATCCATTTTAATTTTTAGGAATTCTATTGAGTATATTGTGTTGCTTTTACAATTTGTTGAGTTTTATTGCAATTTTTTTCGATACATTTCATTTTATTTGAATAGTTTTCATTTTAAAATCAAATTCAAGTAATGTCAAGTCATGTTCTTCCTAACTTTATCATTAAGTACGTTTGGTTTCTTTGCTAATTGATTTTGATTGTTTGATTTAATTTGAGTCTTAATTCTAATATGAATTTGAGCAAGTAAAGGTAAAGCAAATTAAAAAGCAACAAAAGTTTCCATTTGAATAAAGGACTACTTCAAAAGGAATTTTAATATTGACATACAAAATTGAGTAAGAATAAAATGACAAACTGAAATTAAGGTACTGAAACAATGGTTGGCACACAAAATTAGAACCTAAAATTGGATTTAGAATGGATTAACAAAATCAAAATTACCAAAGAATTGAAAGCAAAAACACTAATACACTTGCATGATATATCTTGAAATTTGTAATTGGTTTCAGCTACTGAAATTTTTATAATAGAAAATATAATCAAATAATTGATGAATGGCACTGAAATCTTGTTAAAACACCAAAACAATTAATTTTCATAATTCTGGAAAGTTTTATGCTCACTTTATGGTGTAAGGTGCATCTCACATGTTTTCGTATTTGATTTATATTTTTTTTCTATTTTGAATTTTGATGTACTTTCTTTTTCTTCTATTTTCTAGCACTTCAATGTACTTAAATACAAAATTTAAGAATTTTTTTGTTAATGAAACAAATTGTGACAATTAATTTTCAGTCACAATTCAAATACAGAAATTTGCCACATAAACTCAAGACACAAGGGAAATTCTAACTATAAGAACTTGTTACTAAACTAATTAACAAGTAATGAACTCAAATACAGAAATTAAAAGCAATTCAAAGGAACAAAAATCTGCAAAACATCTTCATATTTTCTTGAAACAAAGCAAGAAATTAAAAATTGAACAAAAGTACTACTAAGAATTGTTGACATATATGGATTAACATGACTTGGCATGACTGGAATTGTATTCAAAAATTAAAATGACTCAAACACAATTGATTAACCAATCAATTAAAATATTCTTAAAGCAAAACACACAAAAGCTTCACGGTTTACACAAAAGAGTTCCTAAATTTAAGATTTGTTTTTTATCAACAATAAAAAATAAGTAAATAAGAATCACTTCGGGGGTGGTTCAACCCTTATACAAAATTGTACAATAACCATCTTCTAACTAAAACTGCCTATTGACTAACAAAAACACTAACCACACTAAAAAAAGCTTAAAATACATCAAGATACCATCCTCATACACATCAAAGGTTCCAAACACCAATTAGAATAAGAAAACGAAACAGAACGAGATTTTAGAGAAATCCAAGACCAAACCTTTACTTGCACCATTGCAAACACTTCTGACACATCAGTCACTCCCCTTTTGAAGATGATAAAATTCATGTGGTTCCAGATTTCACTCACTACCCCAACCCAAATTGTACCCACACCATTAACCGAATCTGAAGACTGACTCATCCTGAACTGAACAAAGTTTGACATAGGATCAATGTGAGACACGAACGACACTCCAAGCTACTTAAAGCAAAAACTCCGAACACGCCAAGCAAAACTGCAATCGAAAAACAAATGGCGGTAAGACTTTTCCTCATTCCCACACAAACAACACAATGAATTTTGAACCACCACCCCTCACCTTTCCAAATTGACCCTAGTAGCAATCTTATTCTCCAGCACCCTCCAAGCAGTAAATAAAGCAGAAGGCACGAATTTACACCTCCACAACTTACTGAATACCAAAGAAAATTCTACCCTACGATCCCTCCTAACCTGAATATAGGCATAGTTAGTTGAATACGTCTGAAGTCCCCAACCTTCCAAACCCAACTATCCGCCTCTCCCAAAATCAACTTAACATCTTGGAAAACCTAAAACAACTGATTCACAAAAGGCTTCTCCCAGTCGAAAAAATGTCTTCGCCAGTCTAAATGACAAACCCAGACACCATTAGTCCAAGACCCAAGCTCTGCCAACTTTGCAACTTTGGTCGAACAGAGAGAGAATAGTCTCGGAAAGACTCTCTTCAACGGACCACAACCCAGCCAACTATCCTCCCATAAAGAAATATTCTTTCCATCACCAACTTTCCACTTGAAACCATCTTCAAAACTTCTTCCCCAATCCTCTGAAACTCACACCTCTTTCAAATCTTTCCATCAAAGAGAGCTCCTACGACTTTTTCCTTCCTCTCTCAAACTTCTCCAACCACCATATTTAGAAACAAGCACCTCCTTCCATAGACCACCCTTATCCGAACCCAACCTCCAAATCCATTTACCTAACAAAGCCAAGTTAAAAATCTTTAGACCGATAATACCAAGCCCCCAATATCGCAAGGCTCACATACCATTTTTCCAAGAAGACCAAGCGATCTTCCTTCCTTCAGAACCCCACCCCCAAAGAAAATTCCTTTAAATCCTAACTAACTTATCTGCCACCCCTTAAGGCAATTTGAATAAAGACATATAAAATAACGAAATAGATGAAAGAACATACTTGATCAAACAAATCCTCCCAGTCATCGACAAACACTTGCCTTTCCACCTACTTAGCCTAGCCTGAACTTTCTCTATCACCCCATTCCAAAAGGCACCACGCTTATGACGCCCTCCTACTGGCAACCCCAAGTAAACGAAAGGAGAAACCATCACGTCGTAGTTAAGGATAACTGCAAAACGCTGAAGCGAAATTTGATCCAACCCCGTCCTGCCAATTCTACTTTTCAAAAAATTCACCCTAAGCCCAAAAGAAAGCTCGAAGCATTGCAAAATCCCCTTAATATTGAAAACACTTTTGGTGTTAGCTTCATAAAAGAATAGAGTATCATCTGTATATTGTAACATACTTACCTTCACTTTAGCCCTTCCAACCTCCAAACTGTCTATCAAATTCTTCTCTTCTGCCATCCTCGACACCCCGACCAACCCTTCTGCCACAATAAGAAAGAGAAATGTAGCTAGCAGGTCACCTTGACGAAGTCCCTTCCTAGGAATGAACTCCCTAATTGGATTACCGTTCACAAGTACTGAAACATAAGCTGATTCTAAACAACCCTTTATCCATCGGATCCAAAGATCACAGAAATCCAACCTTCCTAGCATATAATAAATAAACTCCCAACTAACCGAGTCATACGCCTACTCATAGTCAACTTTGAAGAAAACACAATTCTTCCTCTTTCTTTTATATTCTTCCAAAACCTCATTAGCTACTAACACATTGTCCAACAAACCCCTTCCTTCAAGGAAAGCCGATTGTCTAACGTCAATAACTTTACCGATCACCTTTTTCAAGCATAAAGACAACACTTAATAGATGATTTTATACAAGCAACCTACTAACGAAATGGGTCTAAACTCGCCAAGCTGCTGAGGATTTTCTACTTTTGGTATAAAACACAGGAACAAAACATTTGAACATCTGGGCCAATGACAATTAACCGTAAAATCCTTCACCACCAACACCACATCCTTTTTAATGACATCGCAACAAAATTTTAAAAAACCAAAATTAAAACCATCAGGACCAGGACTCTTTGAACTGTCACAACTCCAAACTGTTGCCCTAATCTCTTCTTCAGAAAAATCACCAATCAACAATTCATTGTCAGTTTTCGAAAGGGAACTAAACCTAACATTGTCCGGTCTAACCTGACAAGCTTCGTTCCTAGCAAACCAGACTTCAAAGAAATCTCGAACCTTGTCCTTGATCACATCCTTATCCTTGCACCACCTACCGTTAAAAAAACCCCATGCAACTGATTCCTTACCCTTCTCCAGTTTATAGACAAGTGAAAATTTTTTGTATTAAGATCCCCTGTTTCAACCACCTTTGCCTAGCTTTCTAAAACATAATAGCCTCTTGCTTAAACACAGCTTTATTAAATTCAGCTAAGAGAGACTTTCTTTCTTCCCATTCTAACTCTTCTAAACCTCGATCATCATCTCGTGCGTCTAATCATCAATCCTTTTTTGCACTTCCTTACTGGGAAGGTTGACATCCCTGAAGACTTATTTGTTCCATACTTTTAAATCTGCTTTTAGCTTTTTCAATATTTCTTTGAAAATGTATATCCCACCTCCTAAAACCTCATAGGTGGACCATCTCAAACTCACTAACTCTTTAAATCTGCTATCTCTTTGCCAAACATCTAAACTCCTAAAAGGTTTCGAGCCCCAGTTGACGAACACCTCTTTAAGTATAACTACACAATGGTCGGAGATTGATCTGTTTAATACGAACTGTTGGCAATGTGGCCAAGTTTCCAACCACTCCTTTGAAACTAGAACCTTGTCAATTCTGCTCTTCACCATTTCATTGGGCTTATGCCAAGTAAACTTCCTGCCTACCAACGGGATATCAACCAATTCTGATTTTTCAATAAAATCATTAAAGCCTTTTATTTCTCTAGAATAGTTTGACACCGAAATCAAACTCTTCCTCTCCTTTTTTCGTATAATAGAATTAAAATCTCCAAGAATACACCATGCCTTTGACAGTTGATTCAACCTGAAACTGTTAATCTCTTTCCACACCTCTTTCTTTTCCCGTAAAGAGCCAGAGCAATATACATTCACTATTGTTACATGTACCTCATTACCAACCTTCCAAAAACCATCAATAACAGTAAAGTTCCTTATGTTTACAAAACTAAACATCTAGAACGTCTTATTACTCCACATCGTAAGAACCCCACCAACACTGTTTATAACTTTGTTTTCAACCTAATCTACTTCGTTAGTCCCCCAAAGGAGACAAACCTTCTCCTTGCTAAAATCAGAGCACCTTGTCTCTTGTAAGCACATCATATCCGTTTGTTCCTTACTAATCAGCTTTCTTAAGTAATTTCTTTTTATGGTGTCTCCTATCCCTCTGACATTCAAACTAATTATCTTCATTGAAAAACTTACTACTCTCCCCCATCGACTTCCTCGTATTGCCACTGACCCGATTAGTCAAAGAATGTAAACTATTTATGATTGCGCCTTCTCGTCCGGGAAAAGAAAATCATGCTTCTTTACCAACACATCAAACACTAGAAACTCGTTCTTTTCATTCTTCACCCAATAAATTCTATTACAATTCTCAATTGCGTTGTCTGACGTGAAAAGAGAATCAATCCTAGTACCTGGTTGTTGAAAAAAAAAACAGCTTGGTCCACCTGCACATCCACCAAATTACTGTCTTTGAACAAAATATATGTAGTTTCAAGCATACCTTCATATAAACCTTTCACCATCCTTGAAGCTATACACGGGGAACGATTACCTGGGTTTGTCCCCATGATACTGGCTACTTCCTTCACCTTCACCACTCTGTCCCAAGGACTTACAACCCGTTCTCCTCCTTACCTAAATTCACCTTTGAGGGGTTGTCTGTCCTCTTCCCTTCCAACAACAACAGGTCACCAACATGAGCCTCCTCCTGTAAGAAAACCGTACCCTACTCACAAACACTAGCTTCAACAAGACCCAACAACCTTCCCTCCTTGAGCTCTCGTCCTCCTCTAACACCTTCACAAACTGCCGAAGCCACCCCTAAGCCCGAAACCACCCCTACCAGAGGGGTTACAACTCCTCGCTCAACTCTCACAGACACCGGTGCATCCTCCTCTGGTCAGCACCCCTTCCGTCTAGCTTCTCGTTCCCTAGAGACACTCTGCCAACAATGTTAGGAGATGTAACATGCTCCACCACGATTTTGTTAGGACCACCTGCAACATGGTATGGACATGCAACATCACCTTTACCTACCACCCTTACACCAGAATGTTCCAGCTCGTCAATAATTGGACCCGACCCTAGTGAATCTCCCATCCAACTCATGTTTCCCACGTGGCCAAGTAAAGCCCATCAAGAGAAGTCTCATTAATTGCGTCCAGCTGAGTGCTTATTGACTTCGTCTTTAAAACTTGAAGATTATTTGCATGCGCCTCTAGTGTAAAGGAAGCTCCTCATTAAAAGCTAAAGTTCCACTATGAGACTTCCATGTGGACATCCATGTGCTCCTTTTCAAGGTAATTTTCGTCCTATATTATACTCTAGACGTTCTAGGGTTAAATTGGGTTCAAAGAAGCCCAATTGTAACCCTGACACTTCTAACCCTAACTAGACCTATTCTACAATTGGCTAAATACAAGCCCCAAAACCTATGCTACTTGGCCTAAATATTTGGTCCAATTATTTTATGCTACTAGGCCCAATACATGGCCTTTGAAACCCTAAACAACTTTTGTATACAATTTATTTAAGCTTAAACTTGGCTAAAAATTAATGTTCACTAGTGAGTCGAAACTCAGTCTTCTTCTATACTTCTGGCCAAAGCTCTAGTTTATGTTTTGATGACTTTGAGGTCTTCTTGGATATGCTCTATACATTCCTTCAATCTAGAATTGTCCTCTTGATTAGGACTACAAAGATAAAAGAAAAAAAACCCAATTAGGCTCATATTTGAAAGTAAGTTTATAAACAGACTATATGTCTTCATCCTCCCTGTGGTTGTATGTGGCTGGATGATTGCCATCAAGGTGCCTGTTTCTTTGCCTGGTCTGCGTCGTACATAGTCGGGGTGAGCACTCGCTTCACCCTCAAAAGGGATATTTTCAACAAGGATTATCCACCCATCATATACGTCTTTGTTAACATTGAATTCACCTCCTTCAGGTGCACCGTTATTGTGAATGAAGGCCTATGTGACAACTTAGTTGAACCTCTCCTCGCACATATAAATAATATGACTTTTTGAGTTATGGAGCTCAACTTCAACAACCATCTCCTCTCGAGCATGATTTGAGACATCAAGATTGTCCTCTAGCTCTTTCATATCAACCGCTCGACGTTGATTGTTTTTCTCCAAGTTAGTGCATTTTGCTCGAGATTGATTTAGCTTGACATCATTCTTGCGTATTTTTCCTTCAAAGGTAGAATTGGCCTCTAAGGCCCTTTTCAGAGAGCTGATAGCATTGATCATCTTGTGCTCCAACTTGGAGATAGCCTTGACATGCTTTATTGCCCTCGTCATTGATTACCCTCGTCAACAACAAAGCACGACTCTGCAACTCAATGCAAGTTGAGATCAGATCTTTCACCAGTGTTGACCGTACTGCTTGCTCTTCTTAGGTGTCAAACCAACATGAACACCTTTGGAAAAATGGAGTTCAATACGGAGCAAGGAAGCAAACTCTTTAGTTGTTATACTGGGTGAGGAAGGAGGATGAGGAGGCAGTGTCAACTGTCTCTAGAAATCTCGGGCAGACCTCCTGGTAGTCCTCTCCTTTCTTTTCTTGTTCCTTCGGTCATTGGCGCCCGAGGGTGGTACCAATTTGATAACGTTGACCAAAGAATCTCAAGTCACATACTCGAGGCTGCCCCTTGGATGTCCAATGATCTCTTTCCTTAGCGCCAACATCATAGATTTGGAACTTCGGATAGATTTAGGCATTATGCCTGCAAAAAAGCACAAGGTTAGTAAAAGTTTAAACTGACCAAAGAAAATAAATTTGTCACCTACCATTAAAATCTACTAAACAAATAAATGACCACCAACTCTCGAGTAGGGAGCCTCCTCAACAGTTTGTCAAAAACACAAAAAACTTCTTAGTCTTTGGTGCTCGTGGACGAGCGAGGCTACTGTTTATACCATGTGAGGGACTTGGTCCAATAAAAAGGGAATTTAGATCTACCCTCTCAGTCATAGAAAAATCCCTACCCTCCAGATCAATATAAACTTTGAAAAACTTTCCCTCGAAGTTTTTGTAAGATATGTAGGGAGAAAAAAATAAGATTACTCTTCCAACTCGAGAGCGACAACCAACTTACATGGTCAATCAGATGAGAAGAAGAAGAAGAAGAAGAAGAAGAAGAAGAAGAAGAAGAAGAAGAAGAAGAAAAGAAGAAGAAGAAGAAGAAGAAGAAGAAGAAGAAGAAAGAAGAAGAAGAAGAAGAGAAGAAGAAGAAGAAAGAAGAAGAAGAAGAAGAAGAAGAAGAAGAAAAGAAGAAGAAAAGAAGAAGAAGAAGAAGAAGAAGAAGAAGAAGAAGAGAAGAAGAAGAAGAAGAAGAAGAAAGAAGAAGAAGAAAAAGAAAGAAGAAGAAGAAGAAAAGAAGAAGAGAAGAAGAAGAAGAAGAAGAAGAAGAAGAAGAAGAAGAAGAAGAAGAAGAAGAAGAAGAAGAAGAAAAGAAGAAGAAGAAGAAAGAAGAAGAAGAAGAAGAAGAAGAAGAAGAAGAAGAAGAGAAGAAGAAGAAGAAGAAGAAAGAAGAAGAAGAAGAAGAAGAAAGAAGAAGAAGAAGAAGAAGAAGAAAAGAAGAAGAAAGAAGAAAGAAGAAGAAGAAGAAAAGAAGAAGAAGAAGAAGAAGAAGAAGAGAAGAAGAAAAGAAGAAAAGAAGAGAAGAAGAGAAGAAGAAGAAGAAGAAGAAGAAAAGAAGAAGAAGAAGAGAAGAAGAAGAAGAAGAGAAGAAGAAGAAGAAGAGAAGAAGAAGAAGAAGAAGAGAAGAAGAAGAAGAAGAAGAAGAAGAAGAAGAAGAAGAAGAAGAAGAGAAGAAGAAGAAGAAGAAAGAAGAAAGAAGAAGAAGAAGAAGAAAAGAAGAAGAAAGAAGAAGAAGAAAGAAGAGAAGAAGAAGAAGAAGAAGAAAGAAGAAGAGAAGAGAAGAAGAGAAAAGAAGAAGAGAAGAAGAAAAAAGAAGAGAGAGAAGAAGAAGAAGAAGAAGAAGAAGAAGAAGAAGAAGAAGAAGAAGAGAAGAAGAGAAGAAGAAGAAGAAGAAGAAGAAGAAGAAGAAGAAGAAAAGAAGAAGAAGAAGAAGAAGAAAGAAGAAGAAGAAAAGAAGAAGAGAAGAAGAAGAAGAAGAAGAAGAAGAAGAAGAAGAAGAAGAAGAGAAGAAGAGAAGAAGAAGAAGAAGAAGAAGAAGAGAAGAAGAAGAAGAAGAAGAAGAAGAAGAAGAAGAGAAGAAGAAGAAGAAAGAAGAAGAGAAGAGAAGAAGAAGAAAGAAGAAGAAGAAAAGAAGAAGAAGAAGAAGAAGAAGAAGAAGAAGAAGAAGAAGAAGAAGAGAGAGAAGAAGAAGAAAGAAGACCCCCCAAAAGGAGCTAGAAGAAGACATGACTAACCTTTTGGAATAAACGGTCGACTGATAGTAGTAAACGTTAGAAGACGAAGATAAATGTAAACAAAGGGAAGAAATCAATTATTCAATTGGTAGTAGTTCCTGTTACAATATACTTTAGGTAACATGTCAGATGTATTCACATGTAATGTTACATATTAGTAAAATAAATCAATCTATCTATATATATATATATATATATATATATTTATTTATTTAAGAAGCAATGGTAAATAAATTAAAATCATATAATTACTATACTTAAAAGATATAATTTATTCAAAAGAAGACCATTAATCTAAAATGACATAACGACAGATTATATATATATATATATATATATATAATTATTTTTAAAAGGTTAAATATACTTGGTCATAATAAAAAAATTTACAATGTCAATCGCTTAAATCTCTTAGTTGATTGATATTTAAGATATTATAAAAGAATTAGTTAGCGTATTATAATATGTACTCATTTATGTCCAAATCATTGGGTAAAGTAATATTTTACTGTAAATACATTAATGATTTACTATAATTTAATACAACGGTATCATATAAAAGGCTTTAGGTTAATAACTTAAATTTGGAACTTATTTTAAATTTTCAAACATCAATAAAATAATTATATTTACAATAAAATAAAATAATTTTTCAATAAATCTTATCTTTCCGTCCAAATAATGTTAGTTAACTCCATCCTTTTCAGTTTTATCCTAACTCAACTCAAAGATATTTAATACAAAAATATCTTCTTTTTGTCTCTCATTGCAAAGTTGAAAACGTATACATCAAATTGGAAAGTTGATATGATAGCAATAAAAAAAAAGAAAAAGTTGATATAAAAGATCTTGGCTTTGTTTATTCGAATTCATTTGTTTACCTCAATTGCCTTATACAATGCATGGAGGCTTCTCAAAATAGTTAAAAAGTGGGCCCAGGATACAAATAAAATGTCATTTTGTTCTTACCTTCGCGACGATGGATTACTAAAAGATCGTCATAATAGTTAGATTAAATTAAAAAGAAAACATTTTTTTTAAATGCAATGCCAGTAAAAACGAGCCTTCGTCTAAATTACGAAATGAAGATGATTATGGCAAACAATTTAATACAATTCATAGACACAACTACTTACGAATTACTGCATTGCAACAAGGATTAAGAAATGGGTCCAACACAGTTATGAAAGTGTATAACACAATTATGAATGTGTATATATAGTATATGGAATTGTATAATTAAACACAAAAATGGAAATAATACAAATCTCATTGAATTTGTTTTGTTTATAATAGGGTCACTACAAAAAAATGTGTAAAATGTGGCGGTTTTAATATGGCAGTTATTAATAACCGCCACAAATTTCAGTATAATACGTCATTTCATTAACCGCCACAATTATCTTTTAAATTATGTCATTTTTAACCGTCACAATTTTCCTTCATATTTGAAAACTTGCTTTGAGTTTTAAAAATTGAAAATTGAATTTTTGAAAATTGAATTTTTTTTTGAAAACTTAAGAAAATAATTTTTTTTTAAATGGATTTTTTTTTAAAACTTACTTTATTCCTTTTTTTAAACTTACTCTCACAAAAACTAATTGAAAATTGAATTTTTTTTAAAACTTAAGAAAATAATTTTTTTTGAATTTCAGTTTGGAAAACCTAACGCTCTTCACTCTCGTTCCTCTGCCTCCACAACACTCTCGTTCCTCTGCCTCCACAACACTCTCATCCCTATGTGGAGAACCCTTAGCGCTCTCTCCCTCTACACAAACCCTAGCGCTCTCTCCCTCCATACGAACCCTAGCGCTCTCTGCCTCCACACGTTTATTGTCACAAAACCCTACTCTCGCGTCCGCCATCGCCACCTCCTTGCAAGGATTCAACACAATCAAACCCTATCGCCTTCAGAAGTTCAAATTACGCCTCTGATGTGAAGAGGTCCGATTTG
>NW_027174220.1:0-24431 GCF_000499845.2 Phaseolus vulgaris | reverse complement strand
TGCACTTACAAGAAATCCATAGCTCCATTAGAGCCATCTTTTTCCTCCATTAAGCTTCAACAAAGTTCATCCAAAACTCCAAGAAAAGATGCAACTGGTGAGGAGGCACATATCATTTGGTATCTAGAGCTTTGATTCTTCAAGAGCTAAGTGCCTTCTCTTCTATATTTTTTTTTGTTTTTAATTTTCCGTGTTGTTTATATGGTGTTTTTGTTTTTCTTGTGCTTCAATATCATTTTACTAATCATTTTTGATGCTTGTTCTAATTTCTATTCAATTCAATTTTTTCAATTGTTCTTGAACTATCTGTTTGCCTTTTTAGGTGTTCTATAGAAAAAACAGAATGGACCCTCGGGGTCCAACGACTCATCACAATGGATAGGTTTTCCCTCTCTACACTCTACTACTTTAACATGACTCTCAAGATTTTGCTAAGAACACACCCACACTCTCTCAGCTCTCTAATTTGTAGATGGGTTGTGTAAAAAGAGACCTCTTTAAGGAGTTCTTTCTTAGCCCAGGGGTACGCAATATTATAATCCATCAGGAAATATCATCTAAAGCAAAAGACAGAGGCAAAATACAAAGGCAGTTCAGACAAGAGCAGATGATGAAATTGACATAGAATATAAATGAGTTTCTTGTAATGCAAATCAGAAATGAATGGATGATTTTCATTAGTGGAGTTAAGCGGAATACTTGGTGTGACGATGGTAAACCTGGTGCGATAGTGGTGAGTGGTGACACAATAGGAAGAAGGGAACGTCGAAGAGAAATTTTGGAAGAGGAAAAGGCTTTGGAAGAGAAGGGAAATGGAATAGTGTGGTGAACATGGAGGCTCAAGAGGGGTATATTCGAAAAAGCATAAATTAAAATTGTAGGATTTCTCCACCGTTGATACCGTTCCACGTGTACACCCTAGATTCAGTATGGTGAGACGTCTCATCAGAAACGCTTTGGCAACCGCGCCTCACCTAGCCTTTGGGGAAACGTCGTGTCAACCACCAGTGTTGGAAAGCCTTTTCGCCTAGTCAAGCTCGACTCTAGCCTAGGGCTTGTGTATTTGCTAGGAGTGCTTAGGACCTCAACCCACACACTTAGGTATGGTCAGCTCAGTAGTATAACTCATGCTTAGCTTAGTCTAGGCTGGGTATGGGCCCAATAATTCGTTGACTTCACCTTAGAAAAGATAGATTCCCTAGTCAAAGGAAGTCTAAGCTTGGTGCCCGAGGAGATGAACATTTACAAGTCCTAAAGAGAATCAATAATAATGGATATCAACAAGACCTGCCTGGGGAATATGAAGTGCATGCTACCTTTAATATTATGGATTTAACACCTTTTGCAGGTAGCACAAATGATGAGGCAGAGACATATGGTTTGAGGACAAATCCTCTTCAAGAGGGAGGAGATGATGTTAGAGGCCCCAACTCAAGACTCATCACTAGAGCTATAGTAAGGAGGATAGAAGAAGATTGGGACTTTGCTACTGAAGGCAAAGACATCCTTTTATATATGTTCAAAAAGGCCATAACCTAGTGTAAATTTTTCTAGAGTAGAATTTATTTTCTTGCTTTAAGTAGACTACGCAATTTACTTGTAATTTTTCTTTAAGTGAATTAGGGTTAAGATTAGGCATATAAAACCTACCTAGGGTATAATTATGGCTTAATTGCAACCCATATTTACCCTAGGCCAGTCATTTAAACCTAATTAGGTCACATGGAGCACATTTGATCATGCTTGCCATGTGACTCTAATTTGGTTCCTAAGTTCAAAACTAATAGCATTTGAATTTCACTCTCATTTTTGTAAGCAATGGTCGGCCTCCTACACCTATATAAGGAGTAGCTTGGTTCATGTTTTTAAGATAAATTTTATGAGTGTTATGATCCCAAATTGCTATCCTAAGCACTCCCTTGTCTAAACCTTTTTGGGAAAAACATCTTTGGTCTTCTTCTTCACCTCTCCAAGTGATATGAACGAATCAATCACTCTCCCTACTCTTCATGCACTTACAAGGAATCCATATATGCATTGGAGCCATCATTGATCCATTGCCTCCATTAAGCTTTCATAAAGTTCATCCAAAACTCCAAGAAAAGATGCAACGGGTTAGAAGGCACATATCATTTGGTATCTAAAGCTTTGGTTCTTTAAGAGTTAAGTACCTTCTCTTCTATATTTTTGTTTTTTTTTTTCAATTTTCCGTGTTGTTTAGCCAAGTAACTTAGCTTGACGCATGTTTCTTTATAGCTCTTTCAACAAAATTATTGTGATGACCCTTTCAATTTCACCACCTAAATAAAGTTTTAGCCTTTGACCATTGACTACCCAATTTTTACGTGACACTGGGTCCTCCAACTCCACTTTGCATTTAACAAGTTTTCTTCTAGATGGTGGTTCTCCTTCCTCATCCATGTCACTTTCTTCTTGAATTATCTCATGTGAGGATTAGACTTGGTTTAAGAATCTTTTCTAACTTCTCTTTTATTTTCAATTTTTCTGAGTTGTCTTCTCAACTTCTAAATCTAAATGCAATTAATATCTAGAAACTTATCATCTTAATATCATATATCATAAGACAATTAAAACAACGACTAACACAAAACGAAAATAATATTTTTTTAAATAAAAGAAAAACCAAAAATTTAAATTAAAGAGAAAAAAATAACTATTTTAAAAAAATAAAAGAAAACAAAAATTTAAAATAAAGAAAAAATAACTAAATTTTAAAAAAAAATAAAAACACAAAGACAATTTAAAATAAAGAAAAGAAAAGAAAAAGAACAACACAATAAGCATATAAGAAATATATAAAAAAACAAAAACTTACTTAAAATAAAAACTAAAAAGAAAAGAAAATAATAAAACTAAAGATTTTAACAAAATAAGAAAAAAATACTGAAAGTATTAAAAAAAAAACTAAGAAATAGAAAAAATAAAATAAAAAATTACTTAAAATAATAAATAAATAAATAAATACTAAGAATTATTAAAAAAACTAAAACAAAAATTAAATAACAAGTTATAATTATAAAGAACTAACTAAAATAAATTAAAAATAAAGGTCTTAATTTAAAATATTTCAAAATTATGAGAATAAAAATTAACAATTATAACTAACACTAAAATTGCACATAAAATATAGGTACATGAAAAACTAAAATAAAATAATTCTTGTCTTTTGAAGTCTGAGCTCGTAAGAAAAAAAACTAGAAATTATATAAACAACCAACTACCATCAATTATAAGAAATATGCAAATACGGTTGAAATACTTATTATCCAAGATTAATTGTTGAAATACTTATTATCTAAGGTTATTTTGCTAAATTTTTAAAACAAATTTTGAAACTTTAGATAACTTACTTGTAATGTAAAGTTACACTTTCAAAATTTTAGAGAATTTAGTTATTAAATATATTAAAACTATATAGTTTTTAATTATTGTTTTGTAAATAGATTTAATTATATTTATTTATTGAAATTTGAAAAATTTTGAGTGTCTTATTGAGGTTCTACAATAAATCTTTGAAATTTAACAAAGGTTGAAAAAGCTTTCGTTATTTTGTTGAGGTTTTAGAACAAACTTTTAAAACTTAACAAAGGTTAAAAAAAATTCGTTAATTTCCTAAGGTTTTAGTATGAACCTTTGGAATTTAATAAAAGTTAAAAAAAAACCTCCGTTTTTTACTGAGGTTTTAGAATAAATCTTTCAAATTTAACGAAGATTAAAAAAAAAATCATTATTTTACTCGAGTTTTAAAATAAACCTTTCAAATTTAACGAAGGTTAAAAAAACTTATGTTATTTTGCTGAGGTTTTAGAATGAAATTTGAAACTTATGAATGTTAAAACAATCTCTGTTAATTAAATCAATTCTTAGGATTATATTAACCTCCGCTAAATAAATTTAGTTAAAACCCTTTTTTCTTGTAGTGTACTGGACAAAAACTAAATAAAAAAAATACATTAAACAAAAATTAAATTATAAATACACTAAAAACAACTAAATAAAATAAATACACTAAAAAAACTAAATAAATAAATACACTACAGAAAAAGTAAATAAAGTAAAATTAAATAATAAATATAGTAAAATTAAATAAGAAAAGAAACTAAATAAAATAAATACACTATACAAAAATTAAATAAAATAAACACACTAACCAGAATAAAAAATAATAATTAAAAAACCAAAGAAAAACTTAAAAATATTCACATTTCAAAAAAACTTTAAAAAAATTCACATTCTAAAAAAACTTTAAAAAATATTCACATCTAAGAAAATAAAATTTTAAAAATATTCATATAAAGAAAACAAAAAATTTAAAAAATTCACAATATTTAACAAATTTTACTTTAAAATTTTAAACAAAATTGT
The DNA here is from genome assembly GCF_000499845.2 of Phaseolus vulgaris. Taxonomy (NCBI): domain Eukaryota; kingdom Viridiplantae; phylum Streptophyta; class Magnoliopsida; order Fabales; family Fabaceae; genus Phaseolus; species Phaseolus vulgaris. Next base: position 20,045 of record NW_027174220.1, on the reverse strand, counting down.
TCCTAAATGACATAATAAACTTGATGACTCTCGTTTACGCCAAGTGTACTATATTAGAACTAATAAAGTTGTCCCTAAGAACGGATATCGAACCCAAAAGAAACATTTAAATTCTCAAGTATAATATTTACTAAATATAAGATAAAATGTAAAAGTTGTTTGTATTGTGAATTTGCAAGAAATTAAATAAAGCAAAGTAAAAGATTTGCATTAGTCAACTGGGAAAATTTGGATTGGGGTTCAACCTTCTCATTCGTCTGTATTTTTCAAAACAATATAATATTCAATCTTGAGAAGACCTAAGAGATAGTGCATCCCCAGCCAAAGCCCAACCCTCCAAAAGGATGACCCGGAGCATGACATAGGATACAGGGCTAGGTCACGACCCACCACTAGCCAGTACTTCAAAGCCCATGATTCCTCAGAGGATCACAAGGAGCAAAGCCCAAGCCATGGGAGTTGAGCACGAGCTAGTCTTTTTTTTCTTTAATTTCAGTATAGTAGGGTCCATATAGCATAACAGGGGTGTATTTATCAAAATTGGGGTTGTGCCCAACTCCATTAGGGTTAAAGTAGTTCTAGCTTCTAGAAGCTAGAACTAGGGGTGGCTTTGACCTAGGTCAACCCCTAGACCGTCCTCTCTTATTACTTTTCTACCCATCCCCCATCTTACCCACCAAGCACCCATTCCTATAAATAAGTGCCTTGCCTCATGTATTTTCACTTGATTTTGAATATAGTAAAGAAACTTTGCTTGAGTGATTAGTGAGCTTAGTCTCCTAAATGGATTTGGGTCTTATCTTGAGTGTGGTGAGCATCTCAAGTGGCAGTTCTTCCTTCACTTATCTTGGAGTTTTCCCACCATCCAAGTGGCGTGATCATCCTTTCCATTTTCTCCATAAGCTTCCTTAACCTTATCTCATTTCTATCCTTTCTTTACGACAATTACCTTTCCTTCTTATGTTCTTGATTATGTCTTTTTCATTTGATCATCTTCATCCATCCTTACTTCCTTTGTTATTTAATTTCCACCCCATTCATCATAACCACCATATTACTTGTGTTTTTCCTTTGTCCTCTAGAAGTGAACCTTCACACTTATTTAACCACTTGGTTAAGTTCGTGTCCAGTGGGGATCTTCTTTGGGTTCTCACCCTTGCATTACTAAAAATAAAAAAATCATAAACAAGAGCAACCAATAAAATGTGCAATCCTAAAATCAACTCACATTAAATCTTGATTAACATTGATGCATATAAAAATCATCATATTGATTCCTCACATACAAATTACTAAGAGAATTCTCCTAAATATCGATTCATCGCATAATTTATATAAAATCTTTATTATTATGAATAGATGTTATAAAGCAATTAACATTTTAAATCTATTCCTAGCATTGAAATATGTGAAGCATTTTCATTTACGTCAGGTGCTTAAAAGTACATTCTAGTCAAATCTAAGGATCAAAATCACGAATAAATCAAGCATTGAGAATAAAATTATAATACCAATCATCAATCAGAACTGAATATTACATATAAATATCACATCAATACAGAAGAGTTTTGAACAGATTACTCCCAATTTCAAATGGAAGAATGACCACTTATGTTGGCCATTACAAGCATGGAAAGCAAGAAAAGAAGATTCATGATGTTTTCTCCTTGACGACTGCCTCCTCTATTTGGGAAATCAATTGTTATTAGTCCTTTCATGATTACAAACCATCTCGATAAACAGATGATGAAAGACACAAAAGATACTTCACAATAAGTTAGTCATCTCAGCATCCAAAAACAAGGTCCCACCAAACTTCAGAAGGACCTCAGCAAAAGAAGTAATGGACATAGGCCAAAGCATAAGATGTTCTTTCTTTTGGTCTTATTAAAAGAAAAGGTTATATAAATTAAATTGGGGCTCACTTTGGGGGTCCAAATAGAAGAATAAGCTTGAGTAAGGTGTGCTTAGTAAATTGGGCTTATGCAAGCCCACCTTTCATGACATGTGCACCTAGGTTTAAGCTTTCTTTAAACCTATCTTATAAAAGGTTTCTCACAAATGAAACCACTACCTATCTCACTCTTGCTCCCCAAGTCACCTCTCCTATATAAAGGGGTGTTTGTCTCATGTATTTTTACATTGAATTTTGAAAGTAAGAAACTCTGTCAGAGTGTTTAGTGAGACTTTGAGTGCTCTCATTTGTGGGGTCTTATCTTGAGTGTGTGTGCACTTCAAGTGGTGGCTTTTCGCCATTTATCTTGTAGTAACCCATTCCTCCAAGTGGCGTGCTTCATTACCCTTTCTCCATAAGTTTTCTTCATCCTTCATATTTTCTCTTTTATGTTTGTTCTTTTGCGCCACTTTTCTTTCCTCCATTATAATCTCACGTCTTTTTAATTTTGGTCTTTATTTTGTTAGCTTCATCTTTGTTAATCTCAAAAAGCCTAAACAAAGTGAAACCCTTAAAATGTGCAATCCTAAAGTCAACTCACACAATGTGGGTATTTAGAACATGATTATTTGCGCTTAATCGCTTTGAGTTGATTTTTGCTTTAAAATCCAACACATTTCAATATTGCTTTTATCTTTCAGCAATTTTAAATTCGTTTTACAATTCAGCACCTTAAATTAAGTCTTTAAATTCCTTGTCATTTACTTGTTTTTTATTCATTAAGCAATTTAAATTTCTGCTTTTGAACTATTTGTGTCATTCTTTTTCTTTCCTTACCTATTTTTGCTTGAGTCTTATATTCTTAGTGTTCTAAGAGTCTTTAAATCCATTCTACTTACTTTGTTTTGAATTGTGAAAACTAAAAAACAATTAGGAATTGTTTAAATGGTAGTTGATTTAGTTCCAAACAAAGAATTCAAGTGATCACATGATTTGAATCTCAATCCATTTGTTGAAAACTGAAAAATTGATGTAAAATATGCATGACAAGAATGTGAGCTATTGAATCCATAAAAACAGACAAAAGTAACAATTTGACTACATTCAAATTTCAAATTCCAATTACAAAAGAAAATTCTTTTTCATGTGGAAAATTGTTTTCATATTTGTGGGAGTTTTTTTATCATTCTTGCCTTTTTACCAATTTTCTAAGAAAATCAAAACTTCATAGTTAAAAGTTTAAGTTTCTTTGAGTCTTCATAAGTTCTTTTCTTGTTTGTCTTATTAAGTTTTGTTTGGGATCCTTTGCATGAGCAAGTGATAAGAGCTTTGACCTCTTTCACTTGAAGTGTTGCTACCAAGTATAGACCCTTTAGCATTTTTGAAAACCTTTCTTGAGTGATTCTACTATTTTTTCCATCCTTTACTAAATAGTCGAGTGATACACGTCAGTGAGTGCATTGTTTTGTTGTTAAAAATAATTGTTTAATTCTTGTTGTGCGCAAATATGCATCATTTATCTTCAGGGGAATCTTCTAAAACCACAATCTCCTCAAAAGAAACATCTTTAGGGAGCTTGAGAATACCAAAGAGGAGTTTGGCCCACAAGGAAGAGGAAATGTGATAACTAATGGAAAGGTGGAAAGGCTAGAGGATACACAAGCGAGACAAAATCACGAGAGGAAGATGGGAGCCTAAAAAGATATAAGACATTATGAAGCTAAATTAGAAAGCTAGGGCCCATCATCAACAACCAAAGAAGAACCCTACCTTTTGTAAAATTACCTAGTTTTAATGGGGATAGTGACCAAATGTATATCTAGGATGGGAAGCTAAGGTAGAACAAACTTTTAATGTGTATGAGGTTGAAGAGGACCAAAAGGTTAAGTTAGCTTCCCTAGAATTTGAGGATTATGCCATGCAATGGTGACATCAAATTGTAATGGACATTGGGCTAAACAAGAGGCCAATCGTGTCTCTTGGAGTGATTTAAAGTTATGCATGAATGCGCGGTTTGTTCTCCCCACTATAGAAAGGAACTGTTGTGAAGCTCCAACAAAATCTTTACCGATCTAGAAGTGTAGACAATATTCAAAGATTTAGAAGTAACTTTGACTAAATTAATATGCATGAAAGCGAAGAGTCAAAGATTGCTAGATTTGCGAGTGGATTACGACAAGAAATACAAGATGTTGTAGATTATTGAGTATAAGGAAAAAAATGGTTCACCTAGCCATCAAGGTTGAATAACAAGTTTTGAAGAGAAATTCTTTTAAAAATACTAATAATTATGGATTTTACAAATCATCTTTGAAGGACAAACACAAATTTCAAAACCAAGACTCTCCTTCAAATTTCTTCAAAGAAACCATCCCACTTCATAAAAATTATAAAGATAAATCTTTACTGTTAAATTACCCACCAAAACCTCAAGTAAAAAATGCTTTAAATGTCTAGTTTGGGCACATTGATGCTAATTACCTAATAAGAGTAATGATGTTTAAACAGGGGACAATCTCGAGTGACCAAATTTCCCAATCATCTAGAGCTAGCTCCCCTTCCTCTTCAAAACCCCAAGTGAGGACGAGTGTAAAATACCATGTGAAGGTGATTTGTTAGTAGTAAGGCGCATGTTAGGGCAACTACAAAACCTTTTGATGAAAGTCAAAGTGGAAAATATTTCCATACTCGATGCCTTATTAATGACAAATTATGTTCCTTGATATTTGATGGGGGTAGTTGTACAAATGTGCAAGTACAAAAGGGGTGGGAGAAACTTGGATTACCCCTCATTTCTCATACACAACCCTACAGATTGCAATGGCCTAAGTGAAGAGGGTGAAATAATTGTTAATAAACAAGCCCTCGTATCTTTTTCAATTTGCAAATACAAAGATGAGGTGTTATGTGATGTTGTGACCATGGAAGCAACTCATATTCTTTTAGGAAAGGCCGTGCAATATGATAGGAAAAGTTTACATGATAGCCTAACTAACAAGATTTCTTTTCACTTCCAAGTCATAAGATCATATTAAAACCTCTATCTCCAAAAGAGGTAAATAAAGACCAAATAAAAATGAAACAAAAAAGAAAATCTGAAAAGATGACGAAAATAACAAAACGAAGCTCATCACTTGACCAACGTGGTCAAAACCGTAATGTTGATCTGTCAAAAATAAATATTGCCAGCTCACTTTGGTACTCTCCTTCCTTCTTTTGTTTATTTATTCATAACTCTAATTACATGCAACATTTGTTAAAGAAATGTGGGAATATTTTCAAAATTCTTCTAAAGGTTTACACCTTATTGGAAGCTTTTCACACCAAATTTCTTTTAATCCTACACATTCTCTACAAACATTACATGTAACTAGAACTATTCGACCCAAACTCCTAAAATTCAATGACATAAGTTTACTTCAAACCTCACATATATAAATCAAGTGAACAAAGTAATTATATTATTTGTAGGAGTTCTAAATTCGAGGTCAAATTCTTCCCAACTTGGGGGGCATGATACAAACCATCTCGACAAACAAATGACTAAGGACACAACAGACACTTCACAATTAAGTCATTCATCTCAGCATCCAAGATAAGGCCCCACCAAACTTCAGAAGGACCTCAGCAAAAGAAGAACAGGACATAGGCCAGAGCATCAAATCTTCTTCTTCTAGTCTTTTTAAAAGACAATTTATATAATAAATTGGGCTCACTTGGGGATCCAAATAGAAGAATAAGCTAGAGTAGGGTGTGCTTAGTATATTGGGCTTGTGCCAAGCCCACCTTTCATGACATGTAACCTAGGTTTAGGGTTTCTTTGACCTACCTTCTAAAAGGTTTCTCACAAATGACACCCCTACCCCTCTCGTTCTTACTCCCAAGTCACTCTGTCCTTTATAAAGGGTGTCTTGCCTGTTGTATTTTTTACATTGAATTATGAATGTAAACAAACTCTGTTAGAGTGTTTAGTGAGTTGAGTCTCCTAAGGTTGTTGGGTCTTATCTTGTGAGTGTAGTGCACTTCAAGTGGCGGCTCTTCACCACTCATTCTTGGAAGCTCGTGTCCTTCCAAGTGGCGTGATCCACCTTCCATTCCATAAGTTTTCTTCATCTTTTCTCTTTTTCTTTTCTTCCATTACGCCTTCCATAATTCCATTTCCATTGCTGATTTGTTCTTCATTTTTTTATTGGTCATTATCTTTCTTCCTTCCATCTTATGTTATTTAATTTTCGCACCTCGTCATCATCATCACCTTATATTGTGCTTTTCTCTTTGCCCTCTAGAAGTGAACCTTCACACTTACTTAACCATTTGGTTAAGTTCGTGTCCAGTGGAATCTTCTTGGGTTTCTCACCATAATTGTTAATCTCAAAAAGCTTAAACAAAAGTGAAACCTCTAAAATGTGTCAATCTAAAATAACTCACATCATCTCATAATCCAAAAAGATGTAGAAAGGTTCAAATTCCTAAATTAGAGGTTGGATTATAACTATTTTATCAATTAAAGTCCATAAGTGTCTATCTTTTTGTATGATTATATTACTGAATTATGGAAGTTATCAGCGCTTTGCCATTAACTTGAACGATTTTTGTCAAGATAGAAATCCTTCCTTCTAGTGTTATTTCTCTGGAACGTTTATAAAATGGATGAGTGAATTCTCCCCTGTAACATAGAACTTCATTTTTAAAAAGGATTGGGCTCAAGTTTTTATCCTTGGACTCGACGAATTTTTTGATGGAATAAAGACTTTTTGGTTTATTTCGTTAAGTGATTTTGGGTAGGTTGAGGAGATCATGCATTCCAAAGAAAGGTTTACTTTGTTTAAAGAATGGAATGCATGATTGCTTAATCTTAGTCTCCTTTGAGCCTTTCTCTCTTATGTTCATGCCAAGGCTTTCTAGCTCTTTGTTCCTTGTTGGTTTTTAAAGTCTTTCCTTTTGGTCTTCTTTTTGTCTCTCTAAAACTGTTTTTTTACCACAAACAACATAACACATAAACAAACTAATAAAAATATAAGAAAAATAGGGGTTCCTCCCATTAATTTCTTTTTTTATGTCATCAGCTTGACGCATTTATCTTTGATTGTTCTTAGGGAGAAGATGAGAGTTGGCTCTGCCTATATGTTATTTTGAAGAAAGTCCCTTGAGGTTGTGGTTGATGAAATTATTCTAGAGATGCACAGGGAGACCTAATTTTGAATTTTGTATTTTGACCTTTCCTTTATCCACATTTATGATCATTCTTAATGCTTTTAGAAAAGGCCTTCCTAAAATTATAGGGACTTCCTTGCACTCTTCGATTTCCATGACCACAAAGTTTGTAGGGAATGAAAACCTGTTAGTTCTGACTAACATATTTTCAATGATTCCAAATGGCTTTTTGCGTACTCGAATTAGGTATTCTTATTGTCATGCTAGTTGGCTTTATGTCACTTTTCTAGTTTCTTCATGAGAGAGAAGGGTATTATATTGATACCAACCCTTAAATCTTGTAATGCATTTTGTACCTGAAGGTCTCCTAGAGTCACGAGGATTGTAAAGCTTCCAAGATTAGATGGCTAGAATTATGTACCTCAATATCCATATCCCTAGGTTATAGGACATTGCATTTTTTTTGGGTATACTTATGTGTAGGTTGTGAATCCTTTGTATTGATGCTCTGCAAGTTGCTTGGCCAAAATCCCCATATGTGCTTCCAATTTCTTTATAGAAGTTTTAGTAATTTTCTGATTCATCAAGGAGGTCTACATAAATTTGTCCAACGTATCCTTTAGTTTTTGTGTTCTTTTTTGGAGTGAAGGATAGCGTTGATGTTAATGTGGCTGGTAGGATTGATTATTGTTAGAGGAAACATTATTTTGTTTGTATCCAAAGTTTTGGTTTGGATTATTGCTCTAGCATGACATTCCTTGATTGTTCAGATACTGAACTTCTTCTGATTTTAAGGGGTCACGGAATTTTGACTTAGGAAGGTTGATGGCATGTAGTTGTTGAGGCAACTTTGACATTTGCTTTGCTGGGACTTCAATCTCCTTGGTTAGGGATCTAGTTTTGCGCAAGGAGTACATAAGATATATTTAGTTCCATTACTCTTTTCTTGGGTTAAGAAGTTCCATGTTGTTCTTGATAGTTCGTCAAAGCCAAATCATCTATTATTCGTGTTGCTTGTTTACATCAATAATCATCACGGTTCCTCCTGCTGTTGCATCTAAGTTCATCTTTGTGTCATGCTTCAGACCATTGGTAAAAAGATACTTAGTTGGGCTACTTCTTTCAAATCCATTATTAGGGCATCTTTGCAAAAGTATTTTAAAGAAATCCCAGGCTTCACATAAAAGGCTCATCTAGTCCTGATGTAGAAATATCATATTTAACATTTATAAATCGCGAAAGTGGAAAAAACCTGTTTAGAAACTTCTCCTCAATGTCACCCCAGTTATTTAAGTTTGTGGTTTGGGTAAGATTTAAGCCACTCTTTTGCTTTGCCAGCTAGTGAGAAGGAAATAATCTTAGGCAGACTAATTCCAATCCTTTTCTTCAAATCCCATGGTTCCAATTAATTCATAGGAAATGAATAGATGAGTATAGGATCCTTATTATCCATTCCTGTGACCTGATGGCTAATGATTAAGCTAAACATGTTGGCTTCATTTTATTGATACTTTTGCAGTAACCATGGTTATGCTTGAAAAATATCTTGCTCCTCGGTTGAACAACATAGTCTCCCAAATTTCTTCTTAGAGGATAATAACTTTTCCTCCTTTCATTGTTTCTACTATCGCCCATCTTCTCAACTTGGTTTGTGGACTGAGAGTTGTGTGAGATTGAATCTGATCCTTTTTCTAAACATCCTTGGTTTTGTTTGAGATTTCTTCTTTCGATCTCAAGAGTTTTTTAATATCCTTCTCAAACAAAAGATCTTCTGAAAAGGACTTGCCTCTTGTTAGCATGCAAATGTACACACAAAGATATTCTTTTTTCCAAAAATTAAATTAAAGCAAATGAAAACTGAAAAGGGTTAGTGGTTAGAAGTTAGTCAAATCTAAGGAAAGGAAAAAATCAAATCTAGATTTTACCAATTAGAGGTTAGTTATTCACAAATTTACAATATGTACTTCTTCAAAAATGAAAGATAAAATTGTAGAACATGGAAGCTTTGATGAACCAAAATCTGTGATGAAGGGTTGATGCTTTGCTGCTTTGATTGAAGCTTTGTTCTAGGGTGGCTTAGAATTATTGTAAAGATCATTCTTCATCCTATGCACAAGCTGAATCAATCTGTTTTAAAAAGAGAAAAATGTTTTTCTAAGCAAAGAGAAAAAATTGGGTTGAATTCACGATATAATTGGTTGTTTCAACACTTAGCTTATTTGGAAGGTTTTCAAAACTGTTCTTGACTTGGTTGACTAACTGTCAAAACCAATTCAACCGGTTAAAACAACATTTCAACCGGTTGATTGTCACATTTCTTAACGCTTTTCAAAAACCTGTTAAATTTATTTTCAGTTGAATTAAAACTGATTTGGCTCATGATTAACTACCAAAAACGGCTAGATTTAAGAGCCATAAATATGGTTTCTCTTTGTATTAAAAACACACAGAAAGTGAGATTGAAAACGTTTTTAGAAGAGATTTGATTCAAAGTTTTGCAAGATTGCCTTAAGGTTGTGCATTGGTTCAAGAACTGATCTTAGGAGCTCTGTGATTCCTGAAATACCGGGTGTAATTTGTTCCTTTTTTATTCTTGTAATTATTACTTTTCTATACTGTTAAGTTTGTAAACCTGTAAGGTCAGAGGGTGTTTTGATTATGGTTGTGTGAAAGCAAAGAGGGTGAGTGCTCTTGGGTTATCAAGATCACCTCTTTGTGGCTTTGAGTGTGTGTAATTTGTGATTGATTGCTAGTGGAAAACCCAGTGGTTGTTCTGGGGACTGGATATAGCTCAGAGGTTAACTGAACCAGTATAAATTGATGGTGTAATATCTCTCTCTCTCTCTCTTACTACTTATAAATTGTTTGATTTAATTTTGTTATTTCTACTGCCATAAACAACCGGTTAAAACGAAGTTTCAACCAATTCATATTCTAGAAACAGTTTCAATTACTTTGTTGATTGGCTTCCTTGATTACTCTTTCTGTGATTGTTGTTCAAACTTCTTTCTTATCCAATCTTTGCGAAAATCTTTTGACAAACAATTCACCCCCCATTCTTGTTTAGGCCATTAAATCTAACAAAAAATACTTGATAAACAGTTAATTCCCCGTCAATAATGCTAGAAAACTTGGTGGTGGAATTGTTTAAGTCCCACTTCGTTTACTCAGAAAGCAAATGGACTCACTATAATAGAATGAGGGTTTTCGAATCCATAGGGAATTCATGTTACTACAATAGAACTATCTTTCAAGACGAATTAATGCAAACATTGGACATGGTTTGATATAATTTTTATAAATAACTAAATATTAATAATAATACTACTACTAAGTATTTAGACCAAAAGGTGAAGTTGGGAAAATAACTGAAACAAGAAAGTAATAATATAGCACATATGTTGAGATTTAAATAGCTTTGAGAATTTCCTTTGTTATTGTTATTTATAAATTCAATGTTTATTCAAACTCCATGTTCCTTATGGCCAAAGCAAATCGATTCCTCACGCAAGTTTATCTAGAGCAATAGTCACTATTATGACTAATCTCTATGTTAGGATGAAACAATTCACCACAATCTCAACTCCACACTCTGCGACCATTGAATTCTATGGTTGGCTTAATACAATTCAGATACATGAAATTTCCTTTTGGCCTCATTCATGCTTTATGGAGAATCAATGGTCATTTCTCACCATTAAGCATTAAGCACACTACCAGACCCAAGGAATTTGAATTTCAAATAGAAACATGCATTTATAAACAAAAATAAATTCAAAATTATCATATTGCCAATAAATCTCAACAGAATAGATGTAGCAACTCATAATAAAATCTTATTGTGAAAGTTCAGTATGAGAAGCTAAAGACACGAGTCCCTGAGTGTTGTATCCAACTTAGGCTTCAAGATTTCCTCCTCCAGAGACTAGTCTTCACTTATTTTGAGGTTTGGCCTAATAACTAATTGATTTGAGGTTCAGACTCTCTCTTCCTAAACCCACAAAACCCTATATTTAAACCTCTTCTAAATCTCACTTGGGCATCTTAATCTTTATGTTTGTCAATGCCTCTCGTTTTATCGAGACCTCTCGATGCTTTCAACATTTCTCTAAGGTCTCAATTTATAGATTTTTTTGAATGAGATTCAAAGGGATTCAACATTCATTTAGTGTACAAATTTCTTAACCATGGAGTAAATCTTTCTTGGCTCAGCCTGAAAGCGAAATCCCTTGGTTCTCTAACTTGGTGTAGGTTGGCTTTGCCTTTCTGATTGAATTTGGCTTTCTTAAGGATTAAGGATGCTATTTTGCTCATCCATTTGGAATTTTCTCAGCCTTCTGATCTATGTGTTCCTTTGGTAGTTTTGGCCTCAATTCGCTCATCACATGCAAATGCGCTCAGCATTTTGAGTTTTCTATACTCAATTCGCTGAGCCATTCTTCATCTGCCAGGAAGATTGGCTCTTTTGCTCCCGCCTTGTTTACTTGTTTTATACACTTTCTTGCAAGAATTTATGCATTTTCCTTCTTTTCTCTTTAGTTCTTGTCCAGATGGATTTGGAGGTTTCTTTACATGTTTTTCACTAGTTTTTACCCATATTCTACACAACTTATATGCCTATTGAACTATAAAAATTACTACAATTTAGAACTTATCAAACAACAACTTCTTTTACTTATGTCTTTAATACAACAATATCTGTTGAAGGTATGTATGAAACATTTTTAATTTACTATTTCTTTTAATTGCAACATTTATTCTATAATACATGACATTATTGTATTTGTAGCTAATAAAGAGTGATGAATTCGTTCATGTTTAGGAACCGTGTCAGTTAAAATGAAGGACTTTCTTCTTTCCATCGTGAGAGATTGCAGAATATCCAGTGTTTCCAATTTTAGACCATTTGCAATACTTGTGTTGTTTCCACAACTTTGTTTCAAATCTTCCAAATGCCCAAAGAATAATTAGAATTGACTTAAGACAGTGTCAAGGAGCGAATTAGAAAAGCCACTTACAAGACTGAAAAAGTTGAGCCAACTGTTAAGAAATGGCTGAATGATGTTGAGAAAGTCTTAGATAAAGTGTGACTGTGGAGGAAAGAATATTGAATGTAAACAAGAGCTATTTCATAAGACAATTTCGATATTCTCGTGCAAAAGAAATAGCAATAAAAACAACTAAAATGATTCAATTCGATCGTAATAACAAGTTTGAATCATTTTCTACGATTATTAAACTTCTAGGTATGAAGTACTATTCTTCAAATGATTTTGTTATGTTCAAATCTATAAAATCATTGTACAACAAGCTTCTAGAAGCAATGAAGAATAAAATGTTTCCGTGATTGGGTTATTCATATTAGGAGGCTCGGGGAAAAATACTTTGGCAAAAGAAATGGGTAAAAAAAGCTAAAGAGATGAAACTCTTTAAGAAGGTTGTCATGGCAACGGTGTCTTAACCACTAAATATTAGAAGTATCCAAGATTATATTACTAACCAATTGAGTTTCAAGTTAAAGGAAGGATCTGATAAAGGTATAGCATAAAGGCTATTAGAGAGATTAAGGAAACATACAACTCTTCTAATATTGGATGGTGTATGGAAAAAGATAAAATTTGAAGCTTTACATATTCCATTTTATGAAAGTCATAAGGTTTGTTGCGTACTCATAACAACTTAAAGTAAAGAAGTATGCACTTTTATGCAATGCTAAGTATAATCAACTCATCTCTTGAAACTTAATTGATGTCTCCTCAGAATCTTTGAAAGGTGTGGCATGAAAAATGTTAATGAATGTAAGGAATTTTCTATTGCAATTGTGAGGTGGGAATTGTTAGAATGTGTGGCCAAAACAAGAGAGGGGAGGTGAATTGTTTTCACAAGATTTTCGCAATGTTGGAAGTACAGTGAAATATCTATCAAAATCAATCAATTGATTTTCTGTTCAATTAGATAAAATATTATATTAACAATTCTTTATGAAAATTCAACCATTGCTTTATCGAAACAACTAACTGTTTATACCAGAAAAAAAAAACAAAATATAAAGCAGTGTATAAGAGTAAGGAAAGAGAAATTCACACAGAGAGATTTATATTGGTTCACACTTAACCAAGAGTTACATCCAATCATCAGTTAACCACTAAGAATTCATTATGCAATCAAAACAAGATTACAAAACACACACCAAGAATGTTGATCTTGAACCCCTCAAGAACACACAACACTTCTTAGCAACACCACAGTTTTCAGAAACCCTTTTTGAAACAGACTTACACACTATTAAAGTATTCATAAAAGGAAATAGAATATTGTTAATCAAGAGTGATCTAGTGCTTTGAAGAATCCAAATCCTATGTGTTTGATGTAAGGTTATGTTGCTGCTATGTTTTGGGAGGGATCTGGGTAGAATAGAATGTGATCCACTCCTTTGTTAAATCTAAAACTGATGTGATTTAAAACCTTTCAGAAAATAAAGTGTTTTTCTAACTAAGTGAAAAACAACCTATTGTTTTGTTGAATCAACCGGTTCTTTTACTCTTAGGAGTTTTTGAAAAGGTTGAAAACTATTTTAGCTTGGTTGGCTTAACTGCCAAACCAAACAATCGGTTGTTTCGTGGTTTCAACTGATTGTTTCTTTGAAAATCCTAACAGAATTTTGTTTTGGTGGTTGAAAGAGCTTTAAATGATTTCCAACTGAATACGCTCCTTCATTAAATGCTTTGACCAATCTTTGGAAAATATAAATAGTTTGTTTATGTTTTCAAACAAAGTAGAGAAACAAATTTGAGTTTTTCAGTTGTGAAAAAGTTGATTTCAAGATTTAAACATTCACATCAAGCTTTGGGTTTTCAAAAAGAGTGGAATAGGATTGCAATTGTATAGATTTCAGATTGTTCTGTAAACAAGTGTAATCCCTTCTCAACCTACTGTATTTCTGGTGTTGTGTTGCCAAGGAGTGGTGTGTGCTCTTGAGGTGGTCAAGATCAATACTCTTGGTGTGTGATTTGCAAAAGGGAGTGTGTTTCTTGAAGGGTTCAAGGTCATTACTTTGGTGGTTTGTGTGTTGTAATCTGGTTAGATTACTTAGTAGATTACCCAATGGTTTTCTGGGGATTGGATGTAGCTCTTGGCTTAAGAGTGAACCAGTATAAACTGTTGGTGTATCTCTCTCTTACCCTCAACTCATTTAAATTTCGTTTTACGCTTTACTGGTATAAACAATCGATTGTTTCGAAGAAACAACCGATTGTTTTTCTGTTGTTTGCTGTTTTATTGCTTTTGTTCTTGCTAACCTGATTTCTGTTCTGGATTCACACAAACAATTTTGTTAAACTTTAAAAAGATTTCAAAAACCTCTCTTAAACAATTCATCCCCCCTCGTTTAAGGTCATATATTCTAACAAATACACCTAGGCTTTACAAAACAGTAGTACAAATGAATAGAAAACTCAATTCCTATTTCACACACAAGCAATGATCCAAAAGCTCTTGATCTTCTCTTGAAATTTTTTTTAATAAACTATCTTTCTTTATATACACTCAAAGAAGTGGTTAGAACTGTTAGATCATAAATCAAAAGTAGTTAGAAACATTTAAAAATAGTTTGGAATTCATAACAGAATTCTATTAAAAAAACAACTCATTAATTTGAAAAACAACTGACTGATTTATTTTTCTGTTAAGGATTTTACATAAAACAACCAGTTATTTTATTAAACTAACTAATTGTTTTTGCCTTATAGAAAAGATAAAAGAAAACAAAGCTTTTTCAAAACCTTTTCAAAACACTAAGTGTCAATCAACCAGTTATTTCGACAAAATTCAACTAGATAAAAAACTTGTTGTAGTCACAAGACCTTGAACAACAGTTTTTCAACTGATTGAAAGCTCAAAACAACTAACTAAAATTTCAGAAATTTTTAGAAAATACTTCTTTCAAAGGAGATAAAGAATCAAGTGAGCTTCGATCAATACTGTACCGTCCCGTATCCGGGCGTTGACTAAGTCAAGGTCAAAGTCAACGACTGGAGAGTCAAGGTCAACGCAAGGCGTCGCCTAGGTGAAGAGACGCCAAGTTCTAGCGTCGCCAAGAGGAAGTGTCGCCAGGACAAGGCGTCGCCTAGGTAATGGCGTCGCCCAAACAGGGCGTCGCCAGATCTAATAGTACTAAAGCAAGGCAATCACGGTGGGGTTTCCCCGATACCCATGGGTAGGAAAGACCATGGAAGGAGCAACGCCGTGGGGAGGCCTCAGGTCCGATAACCCGGGGCAGTGATAAAGAGAAGGAAAAGGTGGCTTCCAAGGCCATAGTAATAGTACCAGTGTAGGGCAGCCTGACTCGTGAAGTACTCCTGCCGCCCCAGAGACGCCTGTGGGACAGATACGACTCAAGAGGAATGTCACGCCCAGGGTAACCGGGTGCAGGGTACAAGAGGAAGGCAGATACGCTCTCAAAGTAAGTGACTAGATAATTGGGGGCATGAGTTGGCACCCAAAAAGTCACCCCTAGCGCAGTAGCACTCCCAAGCAGGAGGACTCACGCGTAGAAACGTCCCAGATGGGCAGAAACGCCCCCAGATGGGGTCACGGCGTCGTGAGGACCTCCACGTGTGCGACAGCCATGCCAGAATAGAAACACCCTTTAGTCAGGTGCCAGGTAATTAAAGTCATTCAATACAGTTTCCCTTTCGAGCATTTAGGTGTTATAGTGGCTCCCAAGCGTTTCAACGTCTTAATGCGCTACGTTTTCTAATTAAATACGCTGATTGAGTGCGTTACATTTGCAATTAAAGGCGCTTTAAGGCGCTTTAAATGCTTGGGTAGTTTAAATAGCGCGGAGAATGTTGGAAAGAGGGTTCGAACTCTCTGCGAATTTACCAGAATTCTCTAGTTGCTTGCTCGTGCTTCAAGGTTACGAACAAGGGACTGGGGAATATTTTGCCTGAGAGAGAGAACACAGAAACACAATACACAGTTATTTCTTACCACCTTCAGAGCGCCATACGCGGTGCTCAGAGACGGAGGTGAAGAGTTTTGGTGTTTCTTGCTGGCTGACTTGAGCGTCGGAGTGCAAACGGCTGCTAGGGCGCCTCTTTGTCCTCTTTTTTGCAGGAATCCACGGGCAATCAGTGGGAAGGAGTCCCTAGCTGACGGTAGAGGTCGCGCACGAAGACGTCCCGGTCAACCGGACGGAACATTTGGCGCCCACCGCGTGGCAGATATAAAACATCAGTCCCATCACAAGTTCGAGAAATCCACTAAGTCACAGTAACGTTGGAGGAGGTTGGAGTGACTATGGCCCCCACCAGACGAAGTACCGCACGCGCAGCCCCAGCAGAATTATCCATGCAACAGGTCCTGGAGATAATGAGGGGCTGCAGCAGGACATGGCGGAGTCAAAAATGGAACAGGAACGCATGCAGGCAGATCTCGATGCCACCATGAGCGAAATGAAGAGCTCCACCCTGTAAATGAGGAGTTGCGCCAGGGCCTGAGAAATGATCGGAGGCGGCCTGGACATGACGAGATGGAGAACCATTCCCCACCAAGGGAGTTTTCCACCCCTTCTCGCAGGAGATCCTAGATGCAGTAATCCCGAACACGTTCGCGAGGCCTAAGGTGATCTTCACCGGGATGGAGGACCCAGAGACGCACCTTGCTGCATTTCACACACAGATGGTCCTGGTAGGCGGTTCTGACGCTGCCAAGTGCAAGCTCTTTATGAGCACCCTGACCGGGATGGCTATGGACTGGTTCATCAGCCTTCCCGACGGTCATATCACATCTTTCCGCCAATTGTCGCGATTGTTCAGGGAACAATACTTAGCCAACAAGGCCCCGCCGCCGGTCTCTTACGATCTGTTTGATGTGAAGCAGTATCAAGGGGAGACCCTGAAGGAGTATATCAATCGCTTCGGGGCCCAGGTCGTGAAGGTTGGTACAACAGTTGAGAAACCTATGTGCTGAGGTAGGCATTAAACAGGTGTTTGCATCAGTTGAGCACCCCCAGACTAATGGGCAGGTAGAATCGGCAAACAGAGTTCTGCTGAGGGGGTTAAAAAGAAGGTTAGAAAAAGCCAAAGGGGCGTGGGCGAAGAGGTACCAAGGATCGTATGGGCATATCACACCACGCCCCAATCCTCTACTATGGAGACACCTTTCAGTTTGGTTTACGGGCCGGACGCGATGATCCCGGTAGAAATACATGAGAGCTCGCCACGTTCTCAAAACTTTGTGGCGGAGGAATCCATGAAGAGAGGCGGGTAAACTTGGATCTGCTAGACGAGGCCAGGGAAGAAGCTAGAATAAAAGCTGAAGCGACGAAGAGAAGAGTAGAGCGGCAATATAGCTCTAAGGTGAAGCCGCGACAGTTTCAGGTCGGCGACCTAGTGATGAGGAAAGCTCACCCATACGAGTTGGAGAATAAGCTGTCTCCCAAGTGGACCGGACCCTTCAGAGTTACTAAGGCTAAGGGCAACGGTTCGTACAACCTGGAGACTTTAGATGGAGGTCCTATCCCGCGCAGTTGGAATGCAGCCAACTAAAATTTTATTTCAGTTGACTTATGTAACCAGTTATGTAACAATTTAGTTGAAGGGGACGCTCTTTTTCCCTCTCGGGGGTTTTTTAATGAGGTCACCCTAATAAAGGTAAAACCAATTTGAGAAAAAGAAGTGCCTTGGTTTTTAGCCTGTATCTTTCTCCGTTTGAAGTAAGGAAAGGCGTCGCCAAGAGAAGGCGTCGCCAAGAAAGAAGGCGCCGCCTAGGTCAAGGCGTCGTCAAGAAAGAAGGCGTCGCCTGGATGGAGGCGGGCGCCGTTGATGAACAGGGCGAAGGAAAGCGCGCAATATGCGAAATGTATGCAAGTAAAGTGACGTTGCAAAAATCAATTGATATAGAAAAAGTTGGTGTTACAAGCAACGTTCAATACAATTGAAGTAGCCCAAATGGGGCAAATATTACAAATCATGCAAGTCACAAAAGCCACTTTTCAGTGGTCATCAGAATCAGCACTGGAGGAAGGCGAAGCCCCTTTCCAGCCCGCAGAGCTCGAGTAAGTCGTGTCCTCTTTCTTGGTTTATTTTCGAACCTGCACCAGGGAGAAAATGTGTCAAAGATACCATGAGGCAAGACAGCACGTTAGAAAACAACAAGGCCGGAGTTTCTAGGGCAGCGACTCTTACATATGTACTTTCGAGAGTCCCAGCGTTGAACTCCAGGCTGATCAAAGTGCAGAGTCAAAACCTCCCGCCTCAGCAAGAATCCGGCAAGCTATTTGATCACTTGGAGCCAGCTTCTTGAGGGTTTGGCTTTGAGGACCTCCTCTCTCACCCAGTACAGCGGAAACCCATCCAGAGCGTCGGGAACAAGGTCAGTACGGCAGATCTTGAAGAACCGGCCTTTCCACCCGGAACGAGCTTTGGAAGGGTGTGAAGAGAACTCTCCGGGTACATTACTGAGAGTTACCCAGAGGTTGTGTCTCTGCCTCTTCACCTCAAAGAAGTGAAGAAAGAGGTCAACCGAGGGTGCACAACCCAGAAACCCGAAGAGAATGTCGAAGGCTTTGACAAAGGCCCAGCTGTTGGGGTATAACTGGGCCGGAGCAACGTTGATCTCCGTCAGCAGTTCCTTCTCGAACCAGGAGAAGGGTAGCGCACCCGATGGTCTTGAACACCACCTGGTAAAAGTAAAAGAAAGGGACCCCGTCGTTGGCCCGTTCGTCTCCACACTGGCTCCCCCAGAGTGCAAGGGAGCACAGCGATGTCGTCGTCATGCCTCCTTGCGAAGGCCCGGTGGTCATAAGAACATGACTCCCCTTTGTGCTCCCGTATGGCCCTGGTAGAGAGTAAGCATGAACACTCGTCAAGAAGTTCATTCGAAGCCCAAGGGTACAAGTCTTTGGGACGGACCCTGGAGGAAGCAGCGTGAGAAGACATTCTTTAACAAGATCAGGATCAGAACTGCCGAAATGCAAGAGTTGAGCGAGGGGAGCGAATGAGAACAACCCTTCGTGAGAAAAGAAAGGGTGCAAGAAGAAAGAACGTAAGTAGGTTATGAAGAGTGGAAAATGATGAGATAGTTCAGAGTTTGAAGAGTTAAATAAAGCGGTTAGAGCGCCAAACGACGCGAATGGATGCACCGCACGATTGATACACGTGGCAGAAGATGAAAGGATGACGCTGGCACCCTGGTTTAAATCAGAAAACGTCGTATCAATATCCAGTGGTACGATGCGCCGTCGAAAGTGGTCAGGGGCACAGCAGGAGTCAGAACTCAATGAATGACTGATGCCCATCAACCATACAGAGCGCCACGTGGATCAAGTCGAATGACGGAACGTCCATCAGCTATACAAGGAGCGCCACGTGGAAGATACGAAGCCTTGAGCTCTTCGCTGCCCAGGCATCGACCAAGCCAAGGCAAAGTCAATGTCAAGTGGGACGACGCCCAAGGCGACATAATGAGACGCCCGAGGCGTCGCCTGGAAGGACGTGAAGGACGACGCCAGCATGAGACGTCACGGGCGTCGCCAACCCAAATACAGCAGGTCGCCTCCCCGATACCCACAGGTAGGAAAGACTGTGGAGGGAGACGAAATGAAGGAAAGTTAGTTGCTGGCGTTCTCCCCGATACCCACAGGTAGGAAAGACTGTGGAGGGAGACGAAATGAAGGGCAGAGTTAGTTGCTGGCGTATCTCCCCGATACCCACGGGTAGGAAAGACTGTGGAGGGAGATAAGATCGCCAAACGCCAGCGAATCTGGCAGGGTGTTCCCCGATACCTATGGGAAGGAAAGACCATAGAGGGAACGAACCCCCCCCCAAAGCACTCGACGTTTTAGACACCCGGGGACGATACGGCGCTGCTGTAGCAGGCCTCTCCTTAGGCGTGGGCGCCGGGGCTAAGATCAAGGAGAACCGTTTCGGTGTTAGAAACACCTCGTGGACGATACGGCGTCACTAGGTGAGCCTCTCCACGGGCGTGAGGGTTG
>NW_027174219.1:0-24485 GCF_000499845.2 Phaseolus vulgaris | reverse complement strand
TCAACTTCAAACAACAATCACTTTAACGCTCGTAATCTTAAGGCAATTAACCTTAGCGTAAAATACTCTTCAGCAACGAACTTTAACTCAACTCTGGCTTAAAACATGCTTCACCCGATCTGCTTCATCAAACGGGTCTTTAACTTTCTCGCCACTGTTTGAACTTTTCCTGGTCGCCAAAGACTCTTGGCGATATCAGCTTCTTTCTGGCTTCATACTTGGCCATTGTTCCTTTATCTGGGGGTAGAGGCGCCTTTCGGATCCTTCTCTACCTCCTGACTTCAGAACAAAAGACCGGGTGGCTAGGCGTTCTCTTCGAACCTACCTTAGCCACCTCCAAACTTCTTCCACCCTTTACACCATACCTGAACTCGTTCGAGACGAGAAGGATTTTATCTTGCCTGAACTCATCTAGGCGAGAAGGTCTTTAACTCGCCTGAACTCGCTTAGGCGAGAAGGTCTTTAACTCGCCTGAACTCGCTCATAGGCGAGAAGGTCTTTTACTGGTGCCTCTACATTGCCCCAGGGGTTACATCTTCTCGCCCCCAGAAACACTGAGGACTTTTCACTGGTGCCTCTACATTGCCCCAGGGGTTACATCTTCTCGCCCCCAGAAACACTGAGGACTTTTCACTCTTCCTCGCCTGCACTCGCTCGACGGCGAGGAGGTCTTTATCTCGCCTCAGGACGCGCGAGGGCGTTGAGGTCTTTTAACTGGTGCCTCCGATCGCCGAAAGACGATGAGGACTTTAACTTTAACTGATGCCTCCGATCGCCGAAAGACGATGAGGACTTAAAACTTTTTAGAAAGCATGCAATATATCTTTAACTTGCCTTAAATCACATATAAGTGACAAGGTCTTTCTTCAAAACTTTCTGAAAACAACGCATGCAATCTAAAACAACTTAACTTCGAAAACTCTCTTTATTGGGTGGCCTCATTAAAAACCCTCCTTAGGGAAAAAAGAGTGCCCCCTTCAAACTGTTTTAACAGAGACATTGTAATATAACGTTTTGTCTTTACTTACAAAGTTCTTAACTGTAATACAACTTGAGGTGCGTGGCGTTCCAAGTGCGAGGAATCGCCCCTCCTTCCAATGTCTCTAAGCGGTAGGCGCCGTTCCCGAGCGCCTCGGTTATTCTGAACGGTCCCGTCCACTTGGGCGACAGTTTATTCTCCATCTCGTACTGGTGGGCTTTCCTCATCACCAGGTCGCCTTCTCTAAACTGTCTCGGCATCACCTTCGAGTTATATCTTCGTTCAATCCTTCTCTTCACCGCCTCAGCTTTCAATCTCGCCTCTTCCCTGACCTCATCCAGTAGATCCAGGTTCAACCTTCTCTCTCATTCGAGTCTTCCTCTACGAAGTTCTGGAATCTCGGCGAGCTCTCCTGGATCTCACTGGAATCATTGCATCACACCCATAGACCAAGCTGAACGGGGTCTCATGGGTTCCTGACTGCTCGGTGGTGTGGTACGCCCAGACTATACGGGGTACCTCCTCAGCCCAGCTTCCTTTGGCTTTCTCTAGCCTTCTCTTCAAACCTCTCAGCAACACCCGATTAGCTGACTCTACTTGGCCATTGTCTGAGGGTGCTCGACGGATGCAAACACTTGTTGAATTCCCACCCCTTCGCACAGCTTCTTCAACAGGTGGCTTGCAAACTGAGTCCCATTGTCCGACACCAGGCGCTTGGGCACACCAAACCGGCACACAATGTTCTTCCACACGAAACCTTCGATCTTGTGTGCGGTGATCTGGGCCACTGGTTCTGCTTCGATCCACTTGGTGAAATACTCAATCGCCACCACCAAGTACTTCATCTGCCTGATCGCCAGCGGGAATGGTCCCAGGATGTCGATTCCCCAAGTATGAAACGGCCAAGGGCTGTAATCGACTTCAACTCCTCGGGAGGCGCCTTGTGCCAATCGGCGTGCTGTTGGCATTGTTTGCAACACTGGCATACTTCTTGCAATCTTCTCTCATCGTTGGCCAGTAGTAACCTGCACGGAGAGTCCTTGCGGCCAGAGCTCGACCCCCGACGTGGCTTCCGCATATCCCTTCATGGAGCTCTGCCATAATTCTCGTGCACTTCTCGCCATGCACACATTCCAGGAGTGGGTGAGTGAACCCAAACCTGTACAATCGCCATCAATCATGTGTACTTGCTAGAATTTTTCTTTACCTTCCTAGCCTCTGTCGGATCCAGCGGGAGAAGGCCATCTGCCAGGCACCGCTTGTACTGTGTTATCCAGGTGTCTGGCTCATGGTAGCGCAGACCTGCGTCATGTTCACCTTCTCTCCTCGACATGCTCTAATTCTCGGCGATCTCAAGTCTCTTGCGTCAGGGACTTATGACTTCTCTTGCCGCTTTCTCCGTCGACTTGCTTATCTGAAGAACCAGGTGATCTGCTACAAATGCTCTCGGCGTCTTCAGAGTTTCTTGAATCACCGTCCTCTGCCTACCCCCCTTGCCTGAACTGGCGAGCTTAGCTAGCAAGTCAGCTCGGGCATTCTGCTCTCTGGGCACATGCACCACTTCAAAGGAGGCAAAGGAACTCTTCAATTCCTGCACATACTCCAGGTAAGCCGCCATTTGTGGATCTTTAGCCTGGAACTCGCCTGTTACTTGCCCTGTGACTAGCAGCGAGTCACTCTTAGCCAACACCCTGGCTCCCATCTCTTTGGCCAGCAAAATCCCGGCGATCAGCGCCTCATATTCTGCTTGATTGTTTGGCTTTGAAGGCAAACCTCAAAGATTGTTCGATCAGCACGCCGTTGGGTCCTTCCAAAATGACTCCAGCACCGCTACCCTGCTGGTTCGACGATCCATCCACTGAAAGCACCCAACGGAAGTCGTCCCCTTCAACTCGTGTCGCCTCATGAGAGCTCGACCACGAAATCTGCAAAGATTTGCCCCTTGATCGGGCCTCGGGGCTCATACTTAATATCAAACTCTGACAGCTACTGCCCACTTCACCATCCTTCCCGCAACGTCAGGCTTCTTCAAGACCTTCTGGACAGGTCAGTCATCACCAGTATGGTGAAGCTATGGAAATAGTGGCGCAACCTCCTCGCCGAAAATACCACAGCCAGCGCAGCCTTTCCAGGGCCTGATATCTCGTTTCGGGGCCCTGCACACCTTACTAACAAAATAAATAGGCTTCTGAGCCTGATCTTGTCCTGGGCGAGCACCGCACTCACCGCCCTCTCAGTTACAGCAAAATACAACCTGAGAGGGGTTCCCACCAGCGGTTTGCACAAAACCGGCGGGCTCGCCAGATACTCCTTCAGCTTGACGAAGGCTTCCTCACACTCCTTCGTCCAGCAAACTTGTTATTGCGCCTAAGCACTGAAAATAGGGATGGCCCTTCTCTCCGCTAGCTGACACGAAGCGAGACAGGGCTGCCATCCGACCTGTTAGCTGTTGACTTCCTTCACGTAGCTGGGCTCCTCATCGCCAAGATGGCGGCACACTTATCGGGTTGGCCTCTATCCTCTTTCAGTTAAGAGGAAACCCAAAAACTTTCCAGCCTCCACGCCAAAATGCATTTCTCTGGATTCAGCTTCAATTGAACTTGGCGATCGTCGTGAACAATTCCTCCAAGTCTGCAACGTGCTTGCTTTTTCCGGCGAGGTCACGACCATGTCATCGACGTACGCTTGCACATTCCTTCCCAGCATCGGTGCAAGTACTCGATCCATCAACCTCTGGTACGTGGCCCCCGCGTTCTTCAGCCCAAACGGCATCACCTTGTAGCAGTAGCACGATCTCTCGTCATGAAGGCAGTCTTCTCTTCATCCATGGGATGCATCTTGATCTGATTATACCCCGAGAAGGCATCCAGGAAGCTCAACAACTTACACCCTGCAGCACTATCCACCAGGGCGTCTATGCTTGGTAAAGGATATGAATCCTTTGGGCAAGCCTTGTTCAGATCAGTGAAATCGACGCACATGCGCCATTTCCCATTACTCTTCTTCACCAGCACGACATTTGCCAGCCATTCAGGGTACTGGACTTCCCTGATGTGGCCTGCAGCGAGGAGTTTCTGTGTTTCGTCCCTGATCGCCTGCCTCCTCTCCTCGTTGAACTTTCTTCTTCTTTGTCGCACTGGTCTCACCAAGTTGTCCATCGCCAGATGATGGCACAAGAAGTCGGGATCGATCCCGGGCATGTCCGAAGCGGACCATGCAAACGTCCAGATGCCGCTCTATCACCTTGGCGATCTGGTCCTGGAGCTCAACCTCCAGGGATCTTCCCAGCTTGAAGATCTTTCCCCCGATTTCTCTCTCGAGCCACTGCTCGACGGGTTTTGGTCTGGTTTCTCTGGCGATCACCGCCCTGGCGATTCCCAGTTCTCTCGCTTCCTCAGGGCGATTCCTTGCCTCTTCTCCTCCAGACCGGCGTTCCCCTCCCCAGCTCAGCATCCACCATCTCCACGTCCTTCCGGCGGTCTCTTCTGTTACCGTCGATCTGGGCTTCACACCAGGAGGCGGGGTGTCGTTACGTAACTCACCGATCTCTTGTTTTTCAGGCTATTCTCATAGCACTTCTTTGCTTCTTTCTGATCGGATTTGATGGTGATCACCACCCCCTCCATAGACGGCAACTTCACCTTCATGTGCCGGGTCGACGGTATGGCACCTATCCTGTTGAGCGTGGGTCTTCCCAACAGGATGTTGTATGCTGAAGGAGCGTTTACAAAGGTATTTGATTTTCTCCGTTCTGAACCCGCCATCTGTAAACGTGTCCTCAACTCTATGTACCCCCTGACCTCCACCTGGTCACCAGCGAAACCATACAAACACCCTCCATAGGGCCTCAGCTGGTCAAGGGGCAGCTCCAACTGCGTGAAAGTCGGCCAGAACATCACGTCTGCCGAGCTTCCTTGGTCCACCAGAACCCTGTGGACCTTTCTTCCTGCTGTGATCAACGAAATACTATGGGATCGTTGTCATGAGGCACAACGTCCCGAAGATCTTGCTTGGTGAATGTAATGTCCACTTCCGGCGAGTGGTCTTCAAACATATCCACCGTCATCACAGACCTCGCGTACCTCTTCCTCTGTGATGCGGTGCATCCACCCTGAGAAACCCCCTGCAATGGTGTGGATTTCCCCGTGCGTAGGCATCTCGTGCTGCTGAGCTTCCACCTGCTGGTTGGGAGCTCGACGCGCCCCCCGTCCTTCTATCCAGCAAATAGTCATTTAGGAACCCGCTCTTAACCAGATCGTCGAGCTGGTATCCTAAAGCAAGCACGAATCCACGTATGGCCAAAGCCCTGGTGAAACTCACACCAGGCGTCTGGCTTTGGTCCCAGCACCTTGTCGCCCACCTTCTGGCGCTTTCAACCTAGCGGATATGTTGGGAATGGCGATCAGGTCCGCCAATCCCATGACAAACTTGTGCTTAGGCGGGCGATTGTATTCCCGGCGTGCTGGTTGCTGGCGTCCTTGGCCCCTGCCCTTGTTCTTCCTTGGATCATAAGGATGGCGAGTCCTCTGATCCCTTCTGGCCGCCGCTGTCTCCAGCACCCTCTGTGGCTGGATCCTGGTCTGGGCGCGTGGCGGGAGCCACGCTTCCTCTCTTCTCGGCGACTTCACTCTCGTCGGCGATGTGGGCCACCGCAAGTCGCCTAACCTCAGCAAACGTGGCGGGGTGAGCCCTGATCAATGCCTCGCAGAATGGTCCCGGCAGCACGCCCTTCTTAAATGCATAGACCAGCATTTCTTCATCTTTGGCCGGCGATCTGACCATCTGCGCCCCAAAGCGATTAGGTAGTCCCTGAGGGACTCTCCCTGATACTGCCTTATATCAAACAAATCGTAAGACACCCTGGGCGGTGCCTTATTCACGATGTACTGCTCGACGAAAATCTTCGAGAACTGTTGGAATTGGTTATGTGACCGTTAGGCAGGCTCACAAACCATTCCAGCGCCGTTCCCTGGAGTGTGCTCACGAACATCTTGCAGTACACGGCGTCTGATCCTCCTGACAGCATCATCTGCGTATGGAACGTGGTGAGATGAGCCTCAGGATCCTCCACGCCGGTGAAAACAGCCTTAACAGGTACCACACTCGCAGGAATAGGCGTGTCAGTAATCGCCTGACGAAAGGCATAGGAAAAACACGAGAGGGCGACGACGGCGCGACCTCTTCAGCAATAGGACGCCCTTGCTGCTCCTGAAGAGCTTGACGCAGCTCTCAGTCACTTGCTAAGCTCATCATTCCTGGCCCGAGAGGCGACCAGGTCCTCATGCATTCTCGCCTGTTCTATGCGCGAGGCTTCCACAGTTGCCTGCAACGACGCATAATCTCTACCATCTGCGCCATGGTCATGGCGGCGGCGCCTTCAGCAGCGACGGGCGCAACTGGACTTGAACGGTTGCTTCTCATTTTTCTCATGAAACTTGCGAATCACAGAATGCAGCGAACAACACTTCCTTCAGCTACGATCGATTCAGCGATCAATCGGAAAACTGCGCGAAACTCGCAAGAAACTCAAGAACACGCGAACCTCCACAGAAACCTGCAACTCCACCAGAAACCACCGCTTCTCCACGAAAACCAAAGAGCGAAGAACTCAAATCCACCGAACAAATCTCGCGTAAACAGCAGAAAACTTCACCTCACCGAACAAAAATCCAAACGAACGGTGGAAAACGCGAAAACACCGAACAAATCTCAAACGAACAGCGAACATGGTTGCACCAGCACACAACCACGCAGAAAACTACGAAAACCTCCAAGAACTCACGCTGTGGATGGGAACAGGTTTTACACGGCCCCACGGTGGGCGCCTGATGATCCTGCCTGTTGACCAGAACGTTGGAACTTGCCTCGTCAAACTTGGATCGACGTGTGCACCGCTTCAACCTCCGTCCTTCTTCAGATCCACCTCAAGAACCTGCAAAAGAACAGAGCGGCGCCGCTGCGGCCGATCGCACTCCAACGCCCAAGTCAGTGACGAACCACCAAATACTAAGAGCAAACACTCAAGAACTCTCAAGGAACCGTGCAATGTTCTCTCTCACAGTAAGCTCAAGAACTCGCAAGCGTAAAGAGTACAATCTGAACGTGCGTACCTCAGAAAGTTCGTTGAGAACCTTATATACCTGGTCACTTTCTCTCTCCTGGCAGTTACAGACCTGGACACGTGGCTCGCATCCAGTCGTACACGTGCCATCATCTGGAGCCTCCTTGACTTGGGCGCTGCTTCTGACTCTCTTTTGGCTAAGTTACTTATGCATGGTACTGCCCAGTGCATAGCTAACTTGGAGCGCGATCTCTACTGGAATTGGCGAGTTAGGGTGCCTTCGTACACCTTCCCTGTGGTCTCGCCGGCCGCCTTCATAATCTGCACCACCTTCATCTTCGGCGATGTGCTTGCTCTGGCGATCTCCAATCGCTTGGTCGCCTGAGTTTACATCTGGCGACTTCACTTTCAACTGGGCGATCGCCGGTCTGGTATGCTGGAGATCGGAACACGCCAACTTAATAACTGGCGACTACACGACCCCCGACTTCCTTCCCTTCTGCAAACCTGGCGCCTTGTCAACACGCCTATACTGTAGCTTGATTGCCACGTATCATTTTCGACTACCAGGGCGGTACATTAGTTAATTCCAACATTCAAGTTCTGTGCATTTTCTACCTGTCATGTTAATTGTTAAAGAGTTCTTCCCTTTGTTAGTTAATTCCAACATTTCAACTGTAAAGCCTTCTGTCCATATTCTTAAAGTTTGGATTTCTGAGTTCATTTAGTTTATCAGTATTATACCACGTTCATTACTTAGTAAAGTTAGTTATTTCTAGCTAATAATGGTTTGACAGTTGTTATTGTTCCTGCCAAAAAATCGAGCACCTTCGTGCGTCTCTTCGAACGGTGGAACGCGAACCTTCGAACTTGCTCCTCTCCCATGAAGATTTCCTACAACACAGAGACAAATGGCGTGCTCGCGGCCGTTTGCACTCTGACGCTCAAGTCAGTGAAGGAGGTTTAAAACATCGTGCACCTCCGTATCAGAGCAAAGCAAAACACCGTGCTCTTGGAAGTGCGTAACTGAATTCTTTCCTATTCTCTCTCAAGTTCACCAGTGCGTGCAGTTTTCCAAATGACAGAGTATCTGGAAAACGTACCTTGTGCTGTTTCTCTTTGTGCCTTATATACCTTGCTTTCGCTTCTGCCACGTGGCTTCTATGACTTAAGCTCACTAACGAGCGCACCTCACGACGCTATATCCCAGACTTAGGAGTATCCCAGCGCGTGTGGTAGCCCCGTTAGAGTGCTGGTGCGCCCAGGGGTGACTGCATGGGAGCCAACTAATGCACCCGTCTCTGAGTCACTTCCCCTGGGAGTCCCCTGAGTTGCTCACGTACCCTGCATGCAGACGCCCCTCTGGGGCGTGGCCTCTAACAGGTCGTACCTGCTCCAGAGGGCATCAGGGGTGGTGTGTTCTGCCGCATTCCTACAACTCATGCGCGGATAAGTCGTGGATTGGGGCTCTTCCTGATGGAGGAGGGCCAAGCTCACCTCACCATCGAAGCCAAGACCCAAAACTAGACCGTCTAGAACCATGTGATGAGCATCTAGACTCAAGAAGAGAGCGTCTAGCCCATGATGAGGAGCGGCTACAAGAGGAGCGTCTAGGAGGAAGCCTAGACCGTCTAAGACCTATCACTAGGTCCATGACCAAGCACCTTCACGCACAAATGGGTCCAACTACATATTGGAGGGAGAAGAACGTATACATGCTACATGGAGGCCCAATAGGGGTGGCTTAGTAGTTAGTGTAGTGGTAGAAAGCATAAACTTGTCTTACATGTGACTTACCCTAGATTTTGTGCACATTCTAGAACTTTGCCTCACATGGCCGACCATGTGCCCATGTGCTCCATGTGGAGGAATTTCCATTTCATTTTTCTCACATTTCATGTGGAATTAGCTTAGGATTTACGGCCTCCTTAGCCTATAAAAGGGGATGCCTAGCTCTTGTATTTGGAAGATTAATGAGAGTAATGTTATGTTGCCAACTTTGTGCCATACATTGCTTTTCCCTAGTGATCCTGCCTGTTGACCGGAACGCTGGAAACTGCCTCGTCAAAGGATCGACGTGCGCACCGCTTCTCACCTCCGTTCCTCTCGGGATCTACCTCAAGAACCTGCAAAGAAACAGAGCGGCGCCGATTAGCTGACTCCACCTGGCCATTTGTCTGAGGGTGCTCGACGGATGCAAACACTTGTTGAATTCCCACCCCTTCACAAAGCTTCTTCAACAGGTGGCTTGCAAACTGCGTCCCATTATCTGACACCAGGCGTTTAGGCACTCCAAACCGGCACACAATGTTCTTCCATACAAAACCTTCGATCTTGTGTGCGGTGATCTGGGCCACTGGTTCTGCTTCAATCCACTTGGTGAAATACTCAATCGCCACCACCAAGTACTTCATCTGCCTGATCACCAGCGGGAAAGGTCCCAGGATGTCGATTCCCCAAGTATGAAACGGCCAAGGGCTATAGATCGACTTCAACTCCTCGGGAGGCGCCTTATGCCAATCGGCGTGCTGTTGGCATTGTTTACAACATTGGGCATATTTCTTGCATCTTCTCTCATGGATGGCAGTAGTAGCCTGCACGGAGAGTCCTCGCGGCCAGAGCTCGACCCCCGACGTGGCTTCCACATATACCTTCGTGGAGCTCTGCCATAATTCTCGTGCACTTCTCGCCGTGTATGCATTCCAGGAGTGGGTGAGTGAACCCAAACCTGTACAGATCGCCATCAATCAATGTGTACTTGCTGGAATTTTCTTTACCTTCCTAGCTTCTGTCGGATCCAGCGGGAGGAGACCATTCTGCCAGGCACCGCTTGTACTGTGTTATCCCAAGTGTCTGGCTCATGGGTGGCACAGACCTGCATCACATTCACCTTCTCTCCTCGACATGCTCTAATTCTCGGCGATCTCAGAGTTTCTTGCGTCAAGGACTTATGGCTTCTCGCTGCTCTCTCCGTCAACTTGCTTATCTGAAGGACCAGGTGATCTGCTACAAATGCCCTTGGCGTCTTCAGAGTTTCCTGAATCACCGTCCTCTGCCTACCCCCCTTGCCTGAGCTGGCGAGCTTAGCAAGCAAGTCAGCTCGGGCATTCTGCTCTCTGGGCACATGTATACTTCAAAGGAGGCAAGGAATCTTCAATTCCTGCACATACGCCAGGTAAGCCGCCATTTGTGGACTTTAGCCTGGAACTCGCCTGTTACTTGCCCCGTGACTAGCGCGAGTCACTCTTAGCCTCAGCACCTAGCTCCCATCTCCTTGGCCAGCAGAATCCGGCGATCAGCGCCTCATACTCTGCTTGATTGTTGCTGGCTTTGAAGGCAAATCTCAAAAGATTGCTCGATCAGCACGCCGTTGGGTCTTCCAATATGACTCCAGCACCGCTGCCTGTGGTTCGCGATCCATTCACCGAAAGTACCAATGGAAATCGTCTCCTTCAACCCGCGTCGCCTCGATGAGAGTCGACCACGAAATCTGCAAAGATTTGCCCTTGATCGGGCCTCGGGGCTCGTTACTTATATCAAACTCTGACAACTTACCGCCCACTTCACCATCCTTCCCGCAACGTCGGGTTTCTTCAAGGACCTTCTGGTATGGGCAGGTCAGTCATCACAATATGGTGAACTATGGAAGTAGTGGCGCAACCTCCTCGCCGGAAAACACCACAGCCAGGCGCGGCCTCTCCAGGCCTGATATCTCGTTTCTGGCCCTGCAACACCTTGCTCACAAAATAATTAGGCTTCTGAGCCTGATCTTGATCCTGGGCGGAGACCGCCTCACTGCCCTCTCGGTCACAGCAAAATACAACCTGAGAGGGTTCCGCCAGCGGTTTGCACAGAACCGGCGGGCTCGCCAGATACTCCTTCAGTTTGACGAAGGCTTCCTCGCATTCTTTCGTCCAAACAAACTTATTATTGCGCCGCAGACATTGAAAATAGGGATGCCCCTTTTCTCCGCTAGCCGCCACGAAGCGAGATAGGGCTGCCATCCGACCTGTTAGCTGCTGGACTTCTTTCACCGTAGCTGGGCTCCTCATCGCCAAGATGGCGGCACACTTGTCTGGGTTGGCTTCTATTCCTCTTTCAGTCAAGAGGAAACCCAAAAACTTTCCAGCCTCCACGCCGAAAATGCATTTCTCCAGATTGAGCTTTAACTTGAATTTGGCGATCGTCGTGAACAATTCTTCCAAGTCTGCCACGTGTTTGCTTTTCTCCTGCGAGGTCACGACCATGTCATCGACGTAGGCTTGCACGTTCCTTCCAGCATTGGTGCAAGTACTCGATCCATCAGCCTTTGGTACGTGGCCCCCGCGTTCTTCAGCCCAAACGGCATCACCTTATAGCAATAACACGATCTCTCCGTCATGAAGGTTGTCTTCTCTTCATCCATGGGATTCATCTTGATCTGATTATAGCCTGAGAAGGCATCCAGTAAACTCAGCAACTTGCACCCTGCAGCACATCACCAGGGCATCATGCTTGGTAAAGGATACGAATCCTTCGGGGCAAGCTTTGTTTAGGTCGGTGAAATCGACACACATGCGCCATTTCCCGTTGCTCTTCTTCACCAGCACGACATTGCCAACATTCAGGGTACTGGACTTCCCTGATGTGGCCTGCAGCGAGGAGTTTCTGTGTTTCATCCCTGATCGCCTGCCTCCTCTCTCGTTGAATTTTCTTCTCCTTTGTCGCACCGGTCTCACCAAATTGTCCATCACCAGATGATGGCATAAGAAGTCGGGATCAATCCCGGGCATGTCCGAGCGACATGCAAACGCGTCCAGATGCGCTCAATCACCTTGGCGATCTGGTCCTTGGAGATCGACCTCCAGAGATCTTCCTAGCTTGAAGATTTTTCCTCGATCTCCTTTTCGAGCCACTGCTCGACAGGTTTAGGCCTGGATTCTTGGCGATCACCGCCCTGGCGATTCCCTTCTCCCTTGCTTCCTCAGGGCGATTCCGCGCCTCTTCCTCTTCCAGGTCAGCATTCCTCTCCCTAGCCAGCGTCCACATCTCTACATCTCTTCCGGCGGCTCCTTGTTACCGTCGATCTGGGCTTCACACGGAGGTGGGGTGGTTGTTACATAACTCACTGATCTTTTGGTTTTCAGGCTATTCTCATAGCACCTTTTCGCTTCTTTTGATCAGACTTGATCGTGATCACACCCTTCCATGGACGACAACTTAACCTTCATGTGCGAGTCGACGGAATGACGCCTATCCTGTTGAGCGTGGGCCTTCCCAACAGGATGTTATACGCTGAGGGGCGTTTACGATGAGGTACTTGATTTTCTCCGTCCTCGACCCAGCCTCATCTGTAAACGTGGTTCTCAGCTCAATGTACCCCCTGACCTCCACTGGTCACCAGCGAACCCATATAAGCACCCTCCATAGGCCTTAGCTGATCAAGGGGCAATTCCAGCTGCGTGAAAGTCGGCCAGAACATCACGTCTGCCGAGTTCCTTGGTCCACCAGAACTCTGTGGACCTTCCTTCCCGCCTGTAACCAATGAAATAACTATGGGATCGTTGTCATGAGGCACAACGTCCCGAAGATCCTGCTTTGTGAACGTAATGTCCACTTCCGGCGAGTGATCTTCAACATGTCCACTGTCATCACCGATCGCGCATACTTTTTCCTCTGCGATGCGGTGCATCCACCACCTGAGAACCCCTGCAATGGTGTGGATCTCCCCGTGGATAGGCATCTGTGTTGCTGGGTTCTCCACCTGCTGGCTGGGAACTCGACGCTCCCCCCCGTCCTCCTGTCCAGCAGATAGTCATTTTAGGAACCCGCTCTTAACCAGATCGTCGAGCTGGTATCCTAAGACAAACACGAGTCCAAAGTGTGGCCAAACACTGGTGGAACTCACACCAGGCGTCCGGCTTTGACCCCAGCACCTTGTCGCCCACCTTCTCAGGCGCTTTCAACCTAGCAGATATGTTAGGAATAGCGATCAGATCCGCTAATCCCATGACAAATTTGTGCTTAGGCGGGCGATTGTATTCCCGGGCGTGCTGGTTGCTGGCGTGTTGGCTTCTTCCCTTGTTTCTCCTATCGGAAGGATGGCGAGTCCTTTGGTCTTTCCTGGCCGCCGCCGCCGTTTCCAGCACCTCTGCGGCTAGATCCTGGTCTGGGCCGTGGCCTGGCGGGAGCCACGCTGCCTCTTTTCTCGGCGACTTCACTCTCGTCGGCAATGTGAGCCACCGCAAGTCGCCTGACTTCAGCAAATGTCGCGGGGTGAGCCCTGATCAAGGCCTCGCAGAATGGTCCTGGCTGCACACCCTTCTTGGATGCATAGACCAGCATTTCTCATCCTGGCCGGCGATCTGACCATCTGCGCCCCAAAGCGATTTAGGTAGTCTCTGAGGGATCTCCTGGTACTGCCTTATATCAAACAGATCATAAGACACCCTGGGCGGGGCCTTATTCACGATGTAATGCTCAACCGAAGATCTTCGAGAACTGTTGAAAATTGGTTATGTGGCCGTTAGGCAGGCTCACAAACCACTCCATCGCCGTTCCCTGGAGCGTACTCACGAACATCTTGCAGTAGACGGCGTCTGACCCTCCGACATCATCATCTGTGTGTGGAACGTGGTCAGATGAGCCTTGGGTCCTCCCGCCGGTAAAGACAGCCTTAACCGGACCACGCTCGTGGGAATTGGCGTGTCGGTAATCGCCTGAACGAAAGGCATTGGGAAACACGAGGTGGCGTCGACGGCGCCGCCTCCTCACAGAAGAACGTCCTTGTTGCTCCTGAAGAGCTCGACGCAGCTCCTCAGTCACCTTGCTGAGCTCCTCGTTTCTGGCGCGAGAGGCGACCAGGTCCTCATGTATCCTCGCCTGCTCTACGCGCGAGGCTTCCACAGTTGCCTGCAACGAGCGCATCATCTCTGCCATCTGCGCCATGGTCATGGCGGGCGTCGCCTTCAGCAGCGGACAGGCGCCACGGGACTGGAACGATTGCTTCTCATTTTTCTCATTAACTTCAGCGATCACAGGAATGCAGCGAACAACACTTCAGCCCGATCCAACCAGTGATCAGTCGGAAAAAATAGCGCGAAACTTGCGACAGAAAACTCAAGAACACCGTAAGCCTTCAAAGAAAACCACAACTTCACCAGAACCAACGCTTCCCCGCGGACAACCAAACGAACGAAAGAACCCGAACTTCCACCGAACAGATTGCGCGCAAACAGCAGGAACTTACTCCATCGATCGAAAAGCCAAACGAACGGTATGAAACGCGAACTCACCGAACGAAACTTAAGCAAACAGCGAACGATGGTTGCACCAGCACACACCATGCAGAAAACTTCGAAAACCTCCAAACTCACGCTGTGGATGGGAGCAAGTTTTACACGGCCCCACGGTGGGCGCCTGATGATCCTGCCTGTTGACCGGAACGCTGGAAACTGCCTCGTCAAGGATCGACGTGCGCACCGCTTCTCACCTCCGTTCCTCTCGGGATCTACCTCAAGAACCTGCAAAGAAACAGAGCGGCGCCACTGCGGCCGATCGCACTCCAACGCTCAAGTCAGTGACGGTATCACCAAATACTAAGAGAACAAGAACCGTGCAAATCCTCTCTCACAGTCAGCTCTATCACTCGCAAGCGTAAAGTGTATGAACTGAACGTGCGTACCTCAGAAAGTTTGTTAAGAACTCTTATATACCTGGTAGCTTTCTCTCTCCTGGCAGTTACAGACTTGGACACGTGGCTCGCATCCAACTGTACACGTGCCATCATCTGGAGGCTCCCTGACTTGGCGCTGCTTCTACTCTCGTTTTGGCTAAGTTACTTATGCATGGTACTGCCCAGTGCATAGCTAACTTAAGAGTGCGATCTCTACTGGAACTGGCGAGTTAGGGGCCTTCATACACCTTCCCTGTGGTCTCGCCGGCCGCCTTCATAATCTGCTTCTCCCTCATCTTCGGCGATGTGCTCGCTCTGGCGATCTCCAATGACTAGGTCGCCTGAATCTACATCTGGCGACTTCATCCTTAACCTGGCGATCGCCGATTCTGGTAAGCTGGAAATCGGAACACGCCAATATAACAACTGGCGACTACACGTGCGCCCCGACTTCCTTCCCTTCTGCCAACCTGGCGCCTTATCAACACGCCTATACTGTAGCAGGATGCCACGTCATCACACCCGACCACCAGGGCGGTACACCTAGTTTCTAGGATCTAATCTTCATCTTCATCACCTACCATAGGGCTGGCCGAACCTCCCTCCTTCCATACACATCATGCACCTTCAAGATCACCATAGCTCCTAGGAGGATCTTGCACATCTCAATCCATAGCTTCCGCACCCATTGATCATGATTCCGAGAAGAGCTCCATGAATTTGCCATCATTTGGTATCATGAGCATAAGTTCTTCAAAGATGAGTAGTTCTTGGTCTTTTTCATTTTCAGTTCTTCTTTATTTCATGTTGTTCATCTTGATTTCATACTTGTCTTGCTGTTTTTAATTTTTTACTTTGATTTGGTGTGCCATTTGGAAAATCCAATCGGTGCACTTTGCTTAATTGATCTTGAGCAATCCTTGTGCAATTTTTGGTAGGATTCCATACACCTTTGAGTTGCTGTTTTTATTTTAGGTATTTGAGTCTTTATTGCAATTCTATTTGGTTCATTTTATGCTCTTTGAGTCTTTTAATTTCTGAATCTATATGTGTTTTGTCTAGTCATGTTTTTCCAAAATGTCATCAAATCATAAGTAGTACTTTGTTTGGCTTATTTGTTTCTTGATTTTGGTCTAAATATTTGTTTTGAATCTACTGTGTTTTGATCTTTTGGTGCCTTTTATTTTTAGCTTGAGTTCATATTTGTGTTTAGATCTACACAAATTCCTTTTCATCAATTCCATTGTGTTTATCTTTTGGTCTCTCGCTGTTTTTTTTCCAGTTTTTTTACAGAATCCCCTATTTTACATAACTCTGTGCTGGCTGTTTTGTTTAAAAAATTATTTCCCTACATAGGAAATTTTTGATTCTCTGGATTATGCAAGATTGAGGTGTTACAGAAAAGACAAAAAAAGAATCAGCTCAAAAGAGTCAATAGAAAAAAAATGATAAATATTTTAAAAACAGTGTGCAATCTGGGCGCTACAGTTGGCGTAACTGAACACTGAATTTGAAAATTTATTAAAACAAATGGTTCATGCGTTTGGAGTGAAACCAACGCCAGAATTTAGTTAAGATCTGGAATATGTTGCATATAAATTTTCAGAATCAAATCTTAAAGGGGCAGCTCAGCATAAATCGGGGAAATCACACTCTCTGGCCCACAACAATTTTCCAGTGATGCTGTTTTTTTTTTATTTTGAAATCAATTCTAGTGCTATTCTTAGGATCCATTTTGTGTGCCTACCTTTATTTGAGTACCTTTATTTGCTTGTCTAATATTTCTTGGAACTCTTTCTAGTTGTCACAATCTAACTCCATTTGTGTGGTACTGTTTTTCCAATTAAATTGTTTCTTGCTTTCATTCTTTGGCCTCTAAATTTGGTGCTGGGATTCATTCTCATTTGGTGCTTATTTGAGTGGAAATTTGACTTGAGTAAGGTCTAGTCTTCTTGATAGGTGTTGGAATTGGAGAATAAAGTCCTTAATTCTAAGGGGAACAGAAGCAAAGGCAGAAACAAATACTTCTCAAACACCACAAACACTTGGAGGGCCCAACAAGAAAGACAACCAAGGAAGTGCCAATAGCAAAAAAAAAAGATCAACAAAGGGAGTTTTCTTAATTTTCTTTGCAACTTAACTTGTGTTAATTACTTCTTTAATTACGTGATTAGACGGTGAGTGTGTCTTCTAGGGCTCCAAGTGTCCAAGAAGCCTCACCTAGGGCCGACTAGTGTAGAGTTTTCTAATTAACAATTGTTAATTGTTTTTAATTACTTTTCCTTGCTTAATTAGCTACGCTTTTCACTTGTGTTGCCTTGTTTAGCTTTGTTAATTCGTCTTGCTTGGTTAATTAGTTAGCTTGCATTGTTTTCTTGCATTAAAATCTGATTTCTCAACTTAATTGTGTTCTAAGTGGTTTACTAAGAGAAAGCTTTGTGTGAAGACATTGAGGGATAGTTTGTGACTCACCTCCCTTACCTGGAAAACTACCTTCTTTGACTTTCCTAAATTTTCTCAAAGTAAATACTTGTATACACAAAACTTTAGTCATGTTTCTTCTCTCACTCTCCAAGTCTATTGAAAGTGAAGTAGATCTATAAAAACTCTTTTGAAAGAAGTTTCACAAGCTGTGCAAATGATTTCTTTTAGACAATTGGAGAATGAGACTAAAATTAATGAGTTGGCTAAAGCCCAAGAAGAAAAATCACAAAAATAAAAAACTCTCATACTCATGCATCTAAAGTAATGAGTCTCTAGGGGAGTGATGGCATTTTCATGAGTTCTTCTTGAATCA
The DNA here is from genome assembly GCF_000499845.2 of Phaseolus vulgaris. Classification (NCBI taxonomy): domain Eukaryota; kingdom Viridiplantae; phylum Streptophyta; class Magnoliopsida; order Fabales; family Fabaceae; genus Phaseolus; species Phaseolus vulgaris. The sequence continues at coordinate 6,994 of NW_027174219.1, read as the reverse complement.
ATGTAGAGTATGGGGCGGAAGCAATGTATGAGAGTGAGCAGATCCTCCTAAGAGTGGTGTTGATCTTGTAGGTGCATGATAGGTATGGGTATTGAGTGGTTCGGCCAGCTCAGGGAAAAGATGAAGGAATTGAAGTTTAGAGCCTAGGATTCTAGGGAGAAGCAAGTTGAGCACAAATGGGCAGCATAACTTTACTCACAATAACTTGAAAGAACAAGGTGTAGGCTCCTCCTTTATAGGTAAGGAGGACCATAATGCAACCCTAATGCTAGCCAAAATGAAATGTAAATGTGAAGCACATAGTGCACTGGCACATGGGTGCACAATGAGCACATGGGGAGGGGTGTGTCTAGTTTTTATGCTCACCCCCTCCATGGGCTTTCTAGACCGGCCTTGGTAAATTTAGAGGTTTTTTTAGAAACTCTAAGTTTACCTAGGTTGGTGTTTTAGGTGCCAAAATTAATTCTAAGAAAATTACAAATAAAGTTCCTATGCTAATTTTGACAAGAAATTAAAGTCTACTCTACACTAGAGTTTATGGCATTTGAACATGTAAAAGAACGTCTTCTTGGATCCTCTTGGCCATAACTCTATGGTTGGCCCAAATCTACCCTTTGGTGGGCTTGCATGTGGGCTTGTGCTTGGGCCTCTTCCATCATCCCCTCCCTCTTGAAAAGGATTTGTCCTCAAATCCATTGCTTCTTCTTCTTCATGGCTAGGGGAATGGATGTGGCTGGATGGTGTCCATCATCTCTCCTTCTTGAGAGATCTATCCTCAGATCTACAGACTTGATCTCGGATAGCAACCTTTTGCTTCGCCAAGCTTGTCCTCTGGGATCAACGTCCACCTATAGAATAATCAAATAGGCATAGGTGTTAGTTTGCAATTAATTTTACTAGGTTGCCATTTTTGTTTTTGTTTGGTTTGGCACCTTGGACAAAGTTTCTCTTTAATGGTTGTGTGTGGTCTCTAATCATCTTATGTATTTTAAAATGTTCATTTGTGGTTACTTTCTCTTTAGGCATAAATCCTATAGAAGATGGTAACAACTTAAAAGGAGAAAGATGATTGAACCACACATAACTTTAAAAGTAGAAATATAAGTAGTTTTGTGAACTACTTATGGTATGTTTGCTCACTCTAGAGTTGTGTGTGCACTTCATGATTATTCTAGGCATAGTAGAAAGAGCTAGATTTTCAAATATTTTGACCATGCGTTTGAGGATGATAAGAATTTAAAGTGTGCAATTTAGTTGCAAGTTTTCCAAAGGAAATCCTCAAATCATGGTTTGCGTAATTTGGAACTCTATTCAACACTATGCTTGAAGATAAACCATGAAGATGTATCACTTCTCTAGAGAAGAGTTTATCCATAACCATGAAATTGAATCAAACCTTTTGTTGTCCTAGGGAGTTTTAATATGAAATTATGTCTTCCCAAGGATCATTTGCAAAAGGTGAAGGAGTATAGAGTTCATGAGACATGCCTTAGGTGTATTGAAAACAAGAATTATACCTAAGGTAATGTCTTTGAACTTCTTTTCTCATGGGTGACAAAAGTTTTCCTTTTAAAAGCTCTAGAGTTTTATCAACTCTAATTTGACCCATGAGTTCTCCTTCATGAAGAATTTCTCTTTTATGTGTGAAGGTAGTCTCGTTGATACAACCTTTGTTCATGGAAATTTCAATTTTTGCAAAGGTTGTCTCAATAAGACATGACAAGTTTCTTTAGGCACTACTTCACATAAAAAATTGTCTTTGTAGATGCCTATAGATGACTTGACCTTCACTTGGTGATATCTTGGCATGTATGTAAAATAATCTACTATTTTTATCTATGCAAGCCTTTTTTAAGGATTCTTCTTTTTTTTCTAGGCTTGCAAGTGTTCCTTTACAAAAGGTAAGGCTAGGTTGTTCAACAAGAGGTATATTTTCAAATGTATTTTCAACTTTTCCTTCTTGTTGAATGACCTTGTGGGAAGGAACACTCTTCTCCCACGCCTTTTGTTTCCAAGGGTTTTCTCTTGCTTTTCTATTTTTACATTTTCTTCACTCTCACTAGCTTCTTTTTCTTGGCTACTATTCTCATCTTTGTCCCTTAAGATCATAGATCTTTCATTGAAACATTGAGATGCTAATTGATCATTGCCAAGGTATTCTAAACATGGAATTTCTCTAGCTTGAGTGTGAGAGATATGCTTGGTTAGGTTTTCTTGTCTCTCTTTCCTAGCTCTCCTAGGGAATTGTTGATGATATTCATTTTTCCTAAGACTTTCTTCCCCAAGATAATCATGATGTTTAGAGCTAGATGCATGAGAATGTAATTTTTTTGAAAATTGAGACTTCTCATTCTTTGCTTTAGTCAATTCATTAGTTTGATCTCATTCTCCAATTGTTAGATGAAATTGATTGAATTTAGTAAGTTCTTTCAAAAGAGATTTCAAGGATTTCACCTCACTTTTAAGAGATTTAGAAGTGAGAGAAGACATGACTAAAGCTTTGTGTATAGAAGTATTTTACCTTGAGAAAAATTTAGGAAGTCAAAGAAGGTAGTTTCCAGGTAAGGGAGGTGAGTCACAGGACTACTTAAATACCAAGCCTTTGCCTTAGCCAAAAACTATCCCTCAATGTCTTCACACAAACTTTCTCTTAGTAAACCACTTAGAACACAATTAAGTTGAGAAATCAAATTTTCAATGCAAGAAAACAATGCAAGCTACTAATAACAAAGCTAGACGGTTTAACACAAACTTAACAAAATAACCATGCAAAGCGTCACTAACTAAGCAAAGAAAAGGCAATTACAAACAAATTAACAATTACTAATAAGAATTCTATACTAGTCGGCCCTAGGTGAGGCTTCTTGGACACTTTGAGCCCTTGAAGACACACTCACCGTCTAAACGTAATTAACAAGGTAATTAACAATAAACCAAGTTGCAAAGGAAATAAAAACTCCCTTTGTTGATCCTCTTTTGGTTAGTGCACTTCCTTGTTGTCTTTGATTGTTGATCTTCCAAGTGTTTGTAGTGTTTTTCAAGAATGCTTGTTTCGGCTTTGGCTTGTCTTCTCCTTAGAATGATGGCTTTAATTCTCCAATTTCCAGCACCTAGCAAAGGGCTAAACCTTAACCAAATCAAGTTCCATTCACATAAGCACCAAAGAAGAATTAAATTCCAGCACCCAAATTAGAGGTCAAAGAACAAAAGCAAGAAACAAATTTAATTGAATAAAACAGTACCACCAAAAGGATTTAGATTGTGACAACTAGAAAGAGTCAATAATTAAAGCAAACAAATAAAGGTACTCAATAAAGGTTGGCACACAAAAGAATTCCTAAAGAAAAGCACTAGATTAGATGACCAAATAAAAAAAACAGCACCACTGGAAAATGTTGTGGGCCAGAAAACGTGTTTGTTCCCCGATTTATGCTGAGCTGTATTTTTGAATTTGGCTCTGAAATTTGTTATGCAAGATATTCAGGATCTTATCTAAAATCTGGCTTTGGAATCACTCAAAACGGATGCACCATTTTTTTTTAATAAATTTTGCAAAATTGGTGTTCGGTTAGGCCAGCTGGAGCGCTTCAGATTTGCACTCTGATTTTAAAAGATTTATCATTTTTTTTCTGTTGCTTCTTTTGACCTAATTTTTTTTTGTCCTTTCTATAACACTTTAAACTTGCATTTTCCAGAGAATCAAATTTTCCTATGGGTGGAAATATTTTTCTGGGTTAAAACAGCCAAAACAGAGAAGGTGAAACAGGGGAATCTGAAAACTGGAAACAAAAACAGCAAGATACCAAAGTTTAGACACAATGGAAATTTGTGAAATAGAATTGTGTATGATCTAAACACAATATGAACTCAAACTAAAAATTAAAAAGGCACCAAAAGCAAAGAACAGCAGATTCAAGCAAATAAAGAGACCCAAAATCAAGAAACAATAAGCCAAATAAAAGGACTACTATGAATTGTTGACAATATGGATGAACATGACTTGACAAAACATGTATAGATTCAGAAAATTAAAGACTCAAAGCATAATATGAAGCAAAATAATGAAAGCAATAAAGACTCAAAGCCTAAAACAAAATAGCAACACAAGGTGTATGGAATCCTATCACAAATTGCACAGAACTGTTCAAGATCAAATGAACAAGAGTGCTTCTGTTGGATCTTCCACAAAGCACACCAAGAACAAATTAAAATGTAAAAAAACAGCAAGACAAGTAAGGAAAGTAAATGACAATATGAAATAAAGAAGAACTAAAATTGAAAAGACAAGAGCTACTCATCTTGAAGAACCAAAGCTCATGATACCAAATGATTGGCATTTTCATGAAGTTCTCTTGAATCAATGTAGAGTATGGGCGGAAGCAATGTATGAGAGTGAGAAGATCCTCCTAAGATGGTGTTGATCTGTAGTGCATGATAGGTATGGGTATTGAGTGGTTCGGCCAGCTCAAGGGAAAAGATGAAGGAATTGAAGTTTAGAGCTAGATTCTAGGAGAAGCAAAGTTGAGCACAAATGGGCAGCATAACTTTACTCACAATAAACTTGAAAATACAAGGTGTAGGCTCCTCCTTTTATAGGCTAAGGAGGACCATAATGCAACCCTAATGCTAGCAAATGAAATGTAAATGTGAAGCACATGGGTGCACAAATGAGCACATGGAGAGGGGTGTGTCTAGTTTTTATGCTCACCCCCTCCATGGGCTTTCTAGACCGGCCTTGGTAAATTTAGAGGTTTTTTTAGAAACTCTAAGTTTACCTAGGTTGGTGTTTTAGGTGCCAAAATAATTCTAAGAAAGTTACAAATAAAGTTCCTATGCTAATTTTGACAAGAAATTAAAGTCTACTCTACACTAGAGTTTATGACATTTTGAAACATGTAAAGAACGTCTTCTTGGATTCTCTTGGCCATAACTCTATGGTTGGCCCAAATCTACCCTTTGGTGGCTTGCATTTGGGCTTGTGCTTGGGCCTCTTCCATCAGGAGGTGATTGAAGAGGGCCAAGCACACCCTTCAATGAAGGGCAAGAGACAAGTCAAGAACGTCTAGACCCCAAGGCAAGAGCATCTAGACCATCCAAGACCAAGCTAGGACGTCCAAGACCAAGCTAGGAGCGTCTAAAGATCAAGCTAGGAGCGTCTAAGACCAAGCTAGGAGCGTCTAAGACCAAGCTAGGAGCATCTAAGATCAAGCTAGGACGTCTAAGACCAAGCCAAGAGCGTCTAGAACAAGAAGCCTTGGATCAAGCTATGAATGGAAAAAGGCCTAATAGCACATATTCCGTGAAGGCCCATCAAGTGTAGTTTAGCTTTAAATGAGGTGTAAATAGCATAACCATGTGGACAATTGTTTAATTTCTGCACATTAGAATTAAGGAAGCATTAACCTTGATTAGCTAAAGGTTTCTAGAAGCCTTTACTAATAAAGGACCATGTGCACCCATGTGCTTCACATTTACATTTCATTTGGCTTACATTTGTGTAGCATTTAGGTCATCAATCTGGTCCTCCTTAGCCTATAAAAGGAGGAGCCAACTCATGTTTTGCAAGATTATTGATAGTAAAGTTATGCTGCCAACTTTGTGCCAAGCTTTGCTTCTACCTAGTTTCTAGGCTCTTAATCTTCACATCCTTCACCTCTCATTGGGCTGGCCGAACCTCCCAAGTTCCATACACACCATGCACCTTCAAGATCACCATAGCTCTTAGGAGGATCTTGCTCATACACATCCATGGCTTCCGCACCATCTTTCACATGATTCTAAGAAGAACTTCATGAATTTTCCATCATTTGGTATCATGAGCATAGGTTCTTCAAAGATGAGTTGTTCTTGGTCTTTTCATTTTAGTTCTTCTTTATTTCATGTTGTTCATCTTATTTCAATATTGTCTTGCTGTCTTTTACATTTTAATTTGTTTTGGTGTGCATTTGGAAGATCCAACCGGTGCACTTTGTTCAATTGATCTTGAATAATTCTTGTGCAAATTGTGATAGGATTCCATACACCTTTGAGTTGCTGTTTTCTTTTAGGTTTTTGAGTCTTTATTGCACTTTTATTTTGGTTCATATTATGCTCTTTGAGTTTTTAATTTCTGAATCCATATATTTGTCAAGTCATGTTCATCCACAATGTCATCAATTCATAGTAGTCCTTTGTTTGGCTTGATTGTTTCTTGATTTTGGGTATCTACTTTTGCTTTGAATCTGCTGGTCATTTGATCTTTTGGTGCCTTTTTAATTTTAGTTTGAGTTCATATTTGTTTTAGATCTTACACAAATTCCTTTTCTCAATTCCATTGTGTTTAAATTTTGGTATCTTACTGTTTTTTCTAGTTTTTCCAGAATCCCCTGTTTCACATTCTATGTGCTGGCTGTTTTGTTCCAGAAAAATATTTTCACTCATAGGAAAATTTTTATTCTCTGGAATATGCAAGATTAGAGTGTTACAGAAAAGACAAAAAAAAGAATTACCTCAAAAGAGTCAATAGAAAAAAATGATAAATATTTTAAAATCAGTGTGCAAATCTGAGGCGCTACAACTGGCGTAACTGAACACTAAAATTGAAAAATTTATTAAAAACAAATGGTTCATGTGTTTTGAGTGATTCCAACGCCATATTTTAGATACGATCTTGAATATCTTGCATATCAAATTTCAGAATCAAATCTAAAAAGCACAGCTCAGCATAAATTGGGGAAAAACACGTTTCTGGCCCACAACAATTTTCCAGTGGTGCTTTTTTATTTTGTAATCTAATTCTAGTGCTATTCTTAGGATTCTTTTGTGTTCCTACCTTTATTTGAGTACCTTTTATTTGCTTGCTTAATATTTTTTGGACCTCTTTCTAGTTGTCATAATCTAACTCCTTTTGGTGGTACTGTTTTCTTCAATTAATTTGTTTCTTGCTTTTATTCTTTGACCTCTAAATTTGGTGCTGGAATTTATTCTCTTTTGGTGCTTGATTGAGTGGAAATTT